>NW_025058779.1:0-5787 GCF_019279795.1 Protopterus annectens | reverse complement strand
GTAAAAAAACCCTTAGAAAAAAGAACTGCAATGTTTCTGTTTTTGGGGCATTAATGACCTGGTTGTTTTGGGCCCTTTTGGAGAGGAACGGGCTAAGGGTGGTGATTGTGTACTGGGAGCAGATGTTCTTCATTCCACATTGCTGCAGTCCTAACTATTGGGTAGTCCGCTGTCCAGTCGGCCCGAATACCAAAAGAAAGGCTGCGCCGGGGCGCATTAGACTGCGCCAGTACGCCAGGGTACTAATCCCATGACCGCGCCATATCCTCAGTCTTTTGCCGCATGGTCCGATGCAGAAGCATTTTGGAGTGCAGGTTGGCTTTCTGAAATTTCTGAAGCAGAGTTTCAGACCGAATCAAAGTTGGCAAACCCCGGGGGAATATTTTGGTTTTTCTTGCGTCAGTATTTAACCGGATGTCAGAAAAAGTGAATAACCGTACTTCTTGTGGGAAACAGATACCTCATAGGGATTACCATACTTTGTGTATACCTTGTTTAGGGCCTGAGCAGGGGTTGTTGGATCCCGCTCTTGTGCTAGATTTAACAAACGCACTATTAAGAGAAGGTTAGACTGTGCCAGGTTAGTGTTTGGGAAGCGTCGTAATTAAAAAATGCCGCCGGATGCTCCGGCCGCTTCGAAAAGCGCAAGGAAAAACAGCAAAGCCTAGGGAGAACCGACAGCCCCGGGACGCCGGTTCTTTAGAACTCAGTGGAGCCGGAGGTTTTGCCAGGAGTTTCTTTGGAGTCTCAGGGGAGACTTTACTGTTACAGGATTTTCCTCTCAGGAGTAGGCCAGGCTGAGGGGCTTCTCAGGTGGCTGTTCTTCCCTCTCTTCCTAAGGTGGTTAGAGCCTCCTTCTGTTTCCAAGGCTTCTTTGAGGGCAGGCCAGTTTGCTTCAGGGGGCTCCTAGCTTCAGGGTCTTTTCCTAAGAAACATATGCTTAAAATGGCAGAAAATTTGATTACTATGATTAGAGGTTCTATGCCCCTCCTGATAAGAGGCCTAGGGTGGAACCTGAGTTTGAGAGTTTTGAGCAATGTTTGAGGCTTCTGAGTCTTCTGAAGACTTGCAGGAGTACCTCCTTATTCTGATTCTGATGTGGATGATTCTACTCCTTCAGCTTCTCCTCCTGAGGATTTTTCATTTTCAGAGACTCTGCATTCCATGAGGGAGCATTTTAAATGGGAAGGTCAAGATTTCTCTGATTCCAGGAAAAGGCTTAGGGAATTCTTGTTTTACCCCAGCATGGGCCCTTTTAGCTATACCTCCTGTTTGAATGTGGTGGAAGATTTTTGTGCAGAGGCTATACTGAATCCTGATTCTTTGGCTCCTGCCCCAGTTAAACCGGATAGGTATTATAAGGTGCCTGAAGGTCATAAGTATCTTTTAAGAGTCCTAGGGCAGACCCGAAACTGTTCTCAGGGGCCTAAAGGTGTTAAGGCCTCGTTGTTAAAAATCCTTTTCCCCTCCTGATAAAGAGGCAAGGGCTTTGGATAGATGGGGAAAGAAAGTGTATACTTCTTCCACTTTAGCCATGAGGCGTTGAATTGTCAGTTTCACATGTTAAAATATCAAAATTATCTCCTTTCACAATTGAAATCTAAGGTGGATGCTCGGGGGAAGGTATTGAGTGTAAAGACTTGCAGGATTTAGTTCATGTCTCTGAACAAGTGGGTAAGCATTCTTTCCAATGTGGTTTTGATGCTCTGCAGGCCTCCTCAGGGTGGCTGCCACTGGTTCTGTTCTTCGAGGCATGCCTGGTTGAGGGATCAGAATTTAGCTGAGCATGTTAAGACAAGGATTTTGGATGCTCCTTTACAGTCTGATGTGTTGTTTGGTTCGCCTGTGGAAGCAGTTTTAAAGAAAATGGAGGACAAGGCTAAGTCTATGCAAACTGTTAAAGATTTTTGCAGGTGCAGCCTCCAAGTTTAGTAGAAATTGGCCTGCTAAGGGATGGACATATCCTGCTTATGATTCCCAGTCTAGGGGTAGGTCTAGGCGTGGTAGGGGCAGAGCTCAAGGTTCTTTTAGGCCTAGAACAGGAGTTCACCTGCTCAGACTTCTGGTGAGGGCAGGGGTCAGTCCTTTCGAAACAGACCCAATGACCTGCCTTTTCAGCTGCCAGTATTCTGGCCGGGACCTTTGGGAGGAAGACTGTCTCTTTTCAAAGAAAATTGGGATTTAATTACCCAAGACAGATGGGTTTGGATATCATTCACCACGGTTACAGGTTTTATTTCCATACCTTGCCTCCTTTCAAAGGCATGCCAGACATTCCTCCTCTACAAAGAAAGAGGCTCACAAGCAAATTTCTCAGTTACTCCAAATAGGGGCCATTCAGCCAGTTCCTGTGCCAGAAAGGGGCCTAGGATTTTATTCTCGCCTGTTCCTAGTACCAAAGAAGGGGAACACGTGGAGACCAATTTTGGATTTATCTATCCTCAACACTTATCTGGACATTCCCAAGTTCAAAATGTTGGCGTTACAACAGCTTTTACCTCTGCTGGGCAAAGATCACTGGATGGTAACTTTAGATCTCAAGGAAGCTTACCTTCATGTGCCTATAAGACTAAGTTGCAGGAAGTATCTGCGTTTCGAGCTGGAAATTCTCATTATCAGTTCTCTGCATTGCCCTTTGGCTTATCTACTGCGCCCAGAGTATTCACAAAGGTTCTGGCTCCAGTGATAGCTTACTTCTGGCTAAAAGGAATTCAAATCTATCCTTACTTGGCGACTGCCTGATTCTGGCTCAAGAAAAGGAAGACCTTCTACAGCATTTGGAATATGTCATAGCAGTGCTAAGATGCCTAGGGTATTCTGTAAACGAAATAAAGTCCAGTCTAGTACCCTCTCAAGACATGTGCTTTCTGGGTGTGAGACTGAATACAGCAGCCCAGCTGGCCTTGTTTCCCCCGGGCAAACAAAAGAATCTTTCCAGTTACTTCCATCAACTATCTCTTCAGTCCGGGCTGACTGCAAGGACAGTCCTTCAAGCCTTAGGGTTCATGGCATCTTGTATTCTGGTGCTTCCCAATGCCAAACTGCATATGAGGAAGCTACAATGGTATCTCAAAAATGTATGGACACAGCACTGCCAGGATTTGGACACTGTCATTCAAATAATACCTTGCATTCAAAAGGAATTTTTTTGGTGGGCTCAGGAATGTCACCTAAACAAGGGACTCTCTGTGACCCGGCCCGAGGCGAGGCAGATTCTAACGACAGATGCCCCAGACATTGCTTGGGGAGCTCATCTAAATGGAAAGTGGATACAAGACAAGTGGCCTGCCAGACTACAGCATCTACATATCAACATGAAGGAGATGTTAGCAGTCCAGTTTGCATTAATGGCTTTCAAGGAGTTACTTCTTCCAGGGCAGGTGTTGATTCTAACAGACAACACAACTGTCATGTGGTACATCAACAAACAAGGGGAACACATTCTTACCCTTGCAGGCAAGCAATGATTTTATGGGAGACTGCGCTAAGCTTGCAACTAACTCTTCAGGCAAGGTTTCTGCCGGAGCACAGAACTCCTTAGCAGATGTGTTAAGCAGACAAATCATGGATCCCCACAGTGGAAACTGGTTCTTCATGTTTTAAAAAAATTGACGGTGTCAGGGGGACCCCCAGAAATAGTTCTGTTCGTTTCCCCACAAACCCACCAGCTGCAAAAGTTTTGCACAAAGAGTTTTCATCACACAGCTTGGAAAGTGGATGCTCTTTCTTTCAGTTGGAAAAATCTTCATGTGTATGCGTTTCCACCTCTGCCTCTTCTTCCAAAGGTGCTTCTAAAGGTCAGACAAGACAAGCCAAGGATGATTTTAATAGCTCCAGATTGGCCTCGGCAGCACTGGTACCCATTACTGAGGAGTCTGGTAAAGAAGCCTCCATGGCCTTTACCCTTGATTCCACATCTGTTGTCTCAGAAGGGCGGTCGTCTGCTCAATGTCAAGCTTCACTCTCTTCATCTAACAGCCTGGCATATTCTGTTTTGAAAAACAGCAGGTCTCAACTTCCTCAACAAGTTTTAAATGTGATTATGGAAGCCAGAAGACCTAGTACAAGGAAAGTGTACGCAGAAAAATGGAAGAGATTTTTATTTTGGACTGCAGCAAAGAATTTGGAGATTTCTGAGCCTAATTTGAGTGTGGCTCTTCAATATCTTACTGAGTTATTGGACAAAGGTTTGTCTTTCTCTTCCATTAAGATTCATGCTGCAGCAATTTCAGCTCACTATGATTGTGACCCACCATTGTTTTCACATCCTTTGTTCAAGCAATTTCTTAGAGGGGCAAAGAATATCAGACCCCCGTAGAGCTCCTACTCCTGCTTGGGATCTCAATTTTGTGTTGGAGAAACTTACTCTACAACCTTTTGAGCCTGGCTACTGCTGAATTTAAATACTTGTCATGGAAGACTGCTTTTTGTTGGCCATTACTTCTGCAAGAAGGGTTTCTGAGTTCAGGCCCTTATGGCAGTTGAGCCTTTTTTATTTTCCCTAAGGATAGGGTATCATTACGTACTGTTCCTTCCTTTATGCCTAAGGTGGTTTCTAGTGTGGCTTTAAACCAAACTATTCATATGTCTACTTTTATGCAGATCCCCAAAATAAAGGGGAAAAGATTTTGCACACTTTAGATGTACACAGGCAATTGCGTTATTATTTAAGCAGGACTAAGGATTTTAGGCAGTCTCAGCAGTTGTTTGTTTCTTTTGCTTTGAGTTCTCAGGGCAAGCCTGTGTCAAAACAAACTATTTCTAGGTGGATTGGGTTTTGCATTGCATTTTGTTATTCCCATCATGGCAAGGAGATTCCAGCTGGGATTAGGCCTCATTCCACTAGGGCTACTGCCACTTCAACAATTTCTAAGGGGGTGGCAACTAAGGATATTTTGGAGGCAGCTACTTGGAGTTCAGTGCATACTTTCTCTAAGCATTAAACCCTTTCCCCTCTACTCTAAGTCTAGGGCTGGTTTTGCCACAGCTATTTTGCAAGGCATGTTTCAGCTCCTGCTTCCTTATGATTTGCCAGCCTCCCTTACCTCTGCTTTGGGATTCTACCCAATAGTTAGGACTGCAGCAATGTGGAATGAAGAACATAGTACAGTTTTGTACCTACCATAAATGTAGATGTTCGAGGATCCACATTGCTGCAATCCCCCCCTCCTTCCCTCTGTGTTTAGGGGGGTTTTGTAGGTGAGGTTATATTCTATATTTTGTATATTTTGTTTTATATATATTTTGGTGCAGTATGTTGGGAGTTTTGGTTTTGGCCTTATCTTTTAGGGTCTTCTGACATCTGGGGCAAGAAAAGACTGAGGATATGGCGCGGTCATGCGCATTAGTACCCTGGCGATGGGGGTCTAATGCGCCCCGACCACGCCCAAATACTTTGGTATTCGGGCCGACTGGACAGCGGACTACCCAATAGTTAGGACTGCAGCAATGTGGATCCTCGAACATCTACATTTATGGTAGGTACAAAACTGTACTTTTCTACATTGGTCTTGAATGTTGCATCCAAGGAGCAAAATTTTTTAAAAAAATTGGGGGGTTCTGAAAAATTTAAAACCCCCCAAAAAAGGGAAATAAAGCAGGGGGGAGATGTCTTAAAAAAGGAAAAAAAATTTTTTTTTTCTTCAGTGGGGAAAGAAAAAGACCGGGGGTTTTTCCTTTTGCCCTTTTAAAAAAAAAGTTAAAGGGAAGGATGGGAAAAAAAAATTCCCTTTTTGCCCCGTTTTTTTTGGGAAAGGGGGAAAAAAATGGGAAAATTCCAAAAATTTT
>NW_025058778.1:0-6506 GCF_019279795.1 Protopterus annectens | reverse complement strand
TAGAGGAAGGTCGTTGATAAATATGGAGAAAAGGAGAGGCCCTAATATGGACCCCTGAGGGACACCAAGGGTTATGGGTTGGTGGGTAGATGTAGTGTTGTGCCAAAGCACAGCCTGTTGTCTTTTATCTAAGTAAGATTGGAACCATTTTATAGAGAGTGCATCTAATGACAGTTTTTTTGAGGATATTTATAAGAATTTGGTGATTTACCATGTCAAATGCTTTGGACAGATCAATAAATAGTGCAGAGGAAAGCATATTACAGTTTTGTTTTTTTGTTAATACAATCAGTAAAGGAAAGGAGGGCACTGGTAGTGCTGTGGGAAGGTCTGAAACCATGTTGACAGCTAGAAAGTAAGTTATTTTGGATTAGGTGGTCTAGCAATTGCCTATGGATGCATTTCTCCATGATCTTCTCCAAAGGAGAAAGAAGGGCTATGGGACGGTAGTTGGAAAATTCTGTGGAGTTTCTACCTTTATGAAGGGGGATAATATGGGACACTTTCCAGATGCTAGGGATGTGACCTTCACTAATAGTTCTATTGATCAGAATGGAAATGGGGTAGGCAATAGTCTTGGTATATTTCTGTAGTTATTCAGCAAGTAGTTGGTCTGCTGAAGGAGAGCATGGTTTCAGTTTTTGGATTAGGGTAAGAATATGGGTTGCTGGGACTGGTTGGAAGAGAAATGGAGGGAGTGGGGTTTTGTTATAGGTAGGTAGTGAAGTTATTATGTGATAGCTGACTTGCTAGTGTTTGGATAGCATCAGTGAAAAAGGTATTGAAGGCATTGGCAGTGTGCATGAGATTTTCCTGGTCTGTGTTTTGTGGGTTTGGTGTAATGGATTGACCTTGATGTAGTAATTGGTTAATGCATGCCCAGAATTTTTGTGGGTTATTATAGTTAGCCTTCTGAAATTGTAGGTAGCAGTTTCTTTTATCAGACAGTATAGCCTTCTTAGTGTTATTTCTTAGCTGTTTGAAATTTTTTTGGTCTGCACGGTTTTTAGTCATTCTCCTTTTGGCCCAGTATTTATTTCTGAGATTAATTTTATGTTTGGTTTCTTTTGAAAGCCATGGGGCAGATTTGGTCTTGATTCTAATTGAACGGGTTGGTGCACGGTGATCAAGAAGGGCTAGGAAGTTAGAATTAAAGTATTTAACAGCTTCTTCCAGAGCGAGGTATCTTAAGGGAGACCAATTGCATGATATTAGTTCCCTTTGGATGAGATCAGGGTTAAAGTTTTTCTTGCATTTGATATTCCTGATAGTGGTAGGAATGGACACATAGGTTTTATGCCTGATGATGTAAGTAAGTGAGTGGTCACTTATGTTATTAGGGAGGGTTCCAGATTCATATATTTGAGGATGGTTATTTATCAGAATCCAGTCTAATGTGCTTTCATTCTTGTTATGTTTGTTTATCCTGGTGGGGGAGGTAATGGTTTGAGAAAAACAATATAGGTTAATGTGGGTGGTAGAGTGGCTGCTACTACAGCAATTCCAATCAATGTTTATACCACCTAGGATTATAGTTTCTTGGGGCAGGTGTTGAAATAGCCAGCAAAGGATATTTTCTATGCTGGTATTGTTATTACCAGGATGTAGATAGATACAGCTAATATAGATGGATTTGGCATTGTTAAGTTGAAGTTTGGATATGAGAATTTCTGCATTGGTATTTAGAGGTGGTTTACAGTCATAAGTGGTTAACAGTAACCCTGATTTGAAAAGAACAGCACCCCCACCCTTTTTGGCAACATGGTCGAGTCTCAGGATGTTATATCCAGGTGGAATGACTTCATTGTCTTTGGTTACAGGTTTTAGCCATGTTTCTGTTAAACAGAGAATGTCAAAAGAGTAGACTTCTAAGAGAGCATGGAGTTGAACAATTTTATTGTTAATGCTGTGTATATTGAAATGAGCTAAAAGGAGTAAGTTAGATGGTTTAGTAATGGAATAAATAGCAGATTGGCTGGTGTTAGGGAGAGAGATAGGAGCTGTTGTTGGGCCTGGGTTTGGGTGAATGTCTCCATTGTTTAATGAGAGGAGTTGTTTGATATAGCTTGGATTTGGGAGTCTGCTGTTTAGGAGTAGAGATTTTCTCAGATTGATATTGTTATATCTAATGTGGAGTATTCTATGATATTTTGCTAGTAGACAGCTGGGTGTTGATGTTATGTTATCATGGTTAAAGAGGATGGGTAGAGAAGGAGAGTTGGTTAGCTTATTTGGGTATTGAAAGTGTGGACCTAATGGGTGTTCATAGGAGGTGAGTATGTAGGCAAAAGTGAAAGGTGGTAGCAGTATAAGTAAGAGAATTAGTTGGAAATGTGCTGGGATGGGTAGTTTATACATTTGAATGGATTAGTTATTAGTTGTCTTGTTGAAGGTATGGAAGTATAGTGGGTGTAGATGGGGGGAGGAGATGGGTGAGGTAGGAAAGAAGGGGAGTAGTTAGAGAATGATGGAATGGGAGAAGATGGCCAATTGTAAAGTTCCCTGAGAGTAATAGGAGGAGGAAGGGGTCTGGCCAGTAAGTATAAGAGTAGGACCCCTGGGATGGGTGGGAATTGGGGGTGGGGAGAGGAGCAGAGTGAGCCCAAAGGGCTAAATTCATGCATAACACTAAAACAGAAGACATTGGAAAAATCCCATAACTAGAACTACAGCATGGGGCCTGTACTCACAAAACTGAATAAGAAGCCAGTCACAGTCCAACCCCTATGGATGTAAGATTAGGAATAAGGGATTCAATAAACTCAGTGTGGGCTTAGCGCAGAGCCTACATGGAGTTTGCATGTTTGCGTGATGAGCAGCAGTACTAATCACATATGCATGCCATGCATTGCACTTACACAAATACAGTCAATGTTTTGTAGCCAGCAACAGTGTTTCTGGCCAGGAAACCATGTAAAGGCATATAAAACATGCAGACAAGTTTACCTATGGGCAAACTTGCTCTGAGGAATTGTGTGGACAACCACAATGATCACCAGGTTTAAAATAAATGTGATAGTAACACATTATAGAAAAGTGTACTCGACGCAGTGTACACTATAACATGCTTTTGGCATGCAGAAATAAAGGATTTGTGGTGGTCATAAAGGTATATATAATTGGGCAGCTGCAGTGGTGCAGTGGTTAGCATTGCCGCCTCACAGCAAGAGGTTCTCTGGTTCAATCCTTGACTGCAGTGCCTTCTGTGCATTGTCTGCATGCCCTCCCTGTGGTCGCATGGGTCTCCTCCAGGTGCTCTGGTTTCCTACCACACCCCAAAGACATGCTTTAGGTCGACTGGGCACTCTAAATTGGCCCTAAGTGTGAGTACATGCATGTTTGTGCCTTCTGTGGAAGGTTTGGCGCCAGGCTGGCAACTCGACACCGTAAAACTCCACTGCCAATCATGAGCGGACAGGTGATCTGCTGTGGCAACCCCTAACCAGGAAAAGCTGAAAAAAGAAGATCAAGGTACATATAATGCAGTATAAATGCAGTACTCTGGGGAAGTGTCATATTGAAAAGGGCCTGACATGAATGGTAGGAATAAAGAAAGAGGAATAGGACATGTGAAACATGGTAATGTACACCAGATAAAGGCATGTCATTGTCCATACACTCCAAGACAAGTCAGTAATATAAAATTAATCACATATGTACATAGCATAGTATGTACTGCTGTTTACACCTCTTGTGTGAACATTTTTATATCACCACACATTATAGTATACTCTATGGCTGTCACACAAGGTTAAATATCAATGGAGATGATTAGTTGTGATATAAACACCCTGACATGATCACAGGAGAAGACATTTAGCAAGGACGGTATATACAATAGGGCTATGTGCAGATTGTGAAGGTGTGCAACATGAGTTCCTTGAATATAAATGAAATGTCAGCATAGCTCTTAACCAATCAGGGACGCATAGCAACAGTCTTATGGACAACATTAAACAGAAGCAGGCACAGTCATGGACAATTTTAAAATAACACCACCATTAATCTTTGACATTGACTTAAAATACGTGATTGTAAGTTATACATTTTATGTAGGAACACACTTGTACAACTGTAATGATTTGTGAGTAATCTATAAGGAGAATTTCAATGTACCTTCCTCAAAAACTACAACTTTTTGGATGTGTTAAGAGGGACAGTATTACACCTGTAGTTTAAATCAAGGGCGATTCTGGACAGTTGAAAGGTCTGCATGACACATAAGCCACAATCTACACCTTCACCACTGGAACCCATGCCATCAATGTTGTCAATGAGCTGTGTATTTACTGGGTGCATCACAGACAGACATATCACAAATGCATCTTGTCAACTCCTAATGCCTATGCATCAGAAAGAATACTTATGTATGGCCAAAAAGATGTGAAGAAGCTCACTGTGGCAAAAGTGATGCACTTGAGTAAAGCATCCATGGGTATCAGTTATATGGATAACAACACTTAAAAACAACACACTATTATCAGTAGATTCCCTACACACAGCTGTGTAATGCATGATTCTGCCACATGTAATATTATTTGTTGCTGTCTGCAGCATCTGCAATTGATGTGTGAATTAAGAAGTGATCCATTACAATGAAAAGTACACTATATGAGACTGATAGCAATGTATCAGTTATGCCCATGTGCACAGAAACTACAGCACTGCAAAGCCTAGCATCAATGAGTGAGGAAGATGTCACTGTGATATTGTTCATATACCAAACAATACATGGAGCACACATCAGCACATGTCAAACCCAGGACATGTGCACAGGAACACTGTCACCCTGAGATTGGCATGAAAAACTTTATACTACCATGAAATCTGGAAATGCATGCATATGCATTTATGCAAACTATCAAGTGGTAATACTGATGTGATGTACTGGTACATCCCTGACACTGTACAGTCAAACTACAGCTGTACCTGGGATACAACTTAACTTCATAGGTTAATAGGTGCATAGGAGAGTACTAGGCTAAAGTCCCAAGGTCCCATATATGCCTAGCCATATTTAACATGAATTACACAATTTTCAATAGCTATGCAAACAATGTTCACAAAGGAATGTGCATGTGCTGTGTTATTTAATACCAACTGCCTTTAGCTATGAGGCAAATGGGTGCAGTAACAGGAGTACAATCATGATTAACCACCCACTGATCTAGGATGCACTTGAAGAGGGCCAGGAAATGCCTTTGCTTTACATGAATGGCAAGCATGTTCAAGAGAAGGATCAATATCAACTTGATTTATTATGTCACAGGATAGGTTAACATCCTAGGAAAAAGTTACACTTCTACAATTTGCATTAACAATGAGTAACATTTCCATCATGACCAGACTGGAGTCTGTCTTGTAGGCCAGACACAGAACAACCCTTAGTATTCTGTTGAAAATATAATATAGTGCTAAGGGCTTTCAATCTTTCTGCATATGACTTTTAACATAATGTATCTTCACTGTGTAAAAACTCTAGGATTGTTCCAGCTGTTGGAGATGTGTGGTGAGGTATATGCAAAAGGCTACATTGTACTCAATTATTGGTGTACTGAGGGCTGAGTACAATGGCATTGTAATATCCTTTCTTGTAGATGGCCTGCCTCTATTTATGAGTTGTGCTACATACAAGGGATTTGTCATCACAGTGGATACATGGTGGTCAAAATTTTTATTACTACCTAATTGAGTACCTAAATCACATACCACACGGGGTACTCACAGGGGTGTGCTTTCTATATAGTAATTAGCTTGGGCACTTGCTTTCCAAATGGGAATACATATGCTTTTCTGTTCATGCTTTGGCACCAATCATTTTGTGCATTAATTCTTTATCCAAAATATTACTGGTGTTCATGGATTCAATGATTGTCAATAATTTGCAGTCATCAACAAAGTTGGTAAGACAAAAGCTATCTAAGTTTTCCTTGACTTCTGAGAAGTAAATACCAAACAGGAAAGGGCCTAGTAGAGAATGCTGTTGTATGCTGTGGTATGGACCTGGTCACTGGCCTATTGCGAGAGGTGAATTCACACACATCAGCAGTGTGTGTCCTGCTGGTGATGCATTTGGCTACTCACCTGGTGACATATGCGTTTATGTCCATTTGAGACAGTTTCTCTGTAATAACTGAGTATGATTTGTGTCAAATGCCTTGCCAGGTCTAGCTAGGCAGAATACACAGACTTTCCCTCATCCATGCCCTTGGTGTCCTTCTTGAAAAATCAAACAGATTTAACAGACATGATGTAGCCTCAAAGAATCAAAAATGGGTTGGGTACACAGTCAGGAGACCTGTATCCTTTTTGATAGGATCCATGATGATTCCTTTGATTGCCTTACAGCTAAGGCTTATGGGTCTATAATACCCTGGGAGAGGTGATAGTCCTCCCTTGTTTAGATGGATGACTGTTGCTGTACACCCTTCTTCAAGAACATAGCCAGCCTGGAAGCTGTGGTTAAATAGGGATCCAACCCTTAGATTTAAACAGCCTACTAGTGC
>NW_025058777.1:0-5860 GCF_019279795.1 Protopterus annectens | reverse complement strand
ACCCCCCCCCCCCCCATTGCCCTGGTTTTCCATGGGGCCCCCAATTTGTTAGGTTTTTGGGAACAGATCTAATGTGTCCCCCCCTGTCAATGACCTGGGTGAAGTTACGGATGGCAGCCAACATCACGCATACTGACACTCATAGCTGTACGACATGCACACAGCCCCCTCAGACCCTGTCTGGTGTACCGTTCCATATGTGACTGTGCCTGCATTACAGCCCAAACATAGCTGAGGTTGAAAGACCTCTGGGGGCCCGCTGACAGGGGGGTATCCCCACGATGCTCCACGAGAACCCCTGGATGTCTGCCTGTGTGGTACCATGTCAGGACCCTGGCCATGGCTGCTGTGTGGGGATGCATGTGCCACCGATACCACATTACCCTGGTCAATGCCCACTGTATTCTGTCCATCACCTAGGGACATTGGTGACAAAGGATGTATTGGCAGGATGACTGTGCACATTGATGGGGTCGACAGCTGTGTAGTGTCAATTGGCTGACCAATGACTGATCCTGGCACACCTACTTGTGCCATTACACAGGTATCATCATTATCAATATCCCCAGCAGCTGATTCAGGTTCCCTGCTGCACAACACCAGAGCAGCCCCAGATCCTGTGGGAGTAAGACAGGAAACACAGTTTACAATGTGTACACAATGTCACCACTGATACACACATGCACACTCCTCTGTTCATGCGATATCAACACACAGACTCATACACACCTGCTTAAAAACACATAGCACTACTGCTTCAGCCTATTATTACTTTAGATCAAGGTATTGAAGGTAATGTATTACACCCCACCAGCATGGATAGCTGCCTTGCTGTTACACCAGAGGGACCTGCAAAAAAAGAGACATTTATTGTCAGTGGGCACAACTGTGCCATTGAACTGTGGGCATGATACAGTTCAGTAGTGCAACAGTTAGCTTCCACAGGTGTACTGCTGATATTGAGAATATCACTCTTGCACAATAATTACCAAGATTACAGCTAAAAAACGAGGACACACCTCAAAATGCATAACCTAACAGTGTACAGAATGGTCAACTATACACATGGCATGTTACCTGCACGCCCATGTCCTGCTGCTGTGTGGCTCCAGCCTCCATCATTACACATGTATGCTGCTGTGTTGCTGTTGGGCTGGAGCCACAACACTTAGGAGTAGTCCCTCCAGTCTGGTGAGGGGATGTCTACCACCCCAAGGGCAAGCTGCTGCCTGTGGATATCAACGCTGAGGACATTTCTAATTAAATCACTGCAGTGAGGGTTTACCTGCTCATATGTCCGGTTATGTGTGCCTATGTCATTTACCCGGACCAGGTCTTGCCACAGTGCAGCCCTCTCCTGCTGGTTCTGGCTGGTGCGGAAAAGAGTACGCAAATCCGCACCAGGCTCTGGTGTATCTCTTCCTCCTCTGCAGGAGTAAAAGGGTTCGCTGGTGAACCATAGCCCTGAAAAGGAAAAGGGAAAAATATGTCAGCAATATCTGTCAGCAAACTATGGCACACATAATAAAATAATACTCCTGAGTATATAATTAAACCCACCATAAAAGCATCTGTCTGTCTATTGGGGGATACACATGTAAATGACCAGATATCAGTGCTCATCCGACAACTGTGCAACAGTAACTGGCACACTCCATACGACAGACTAGTATACTGCAGCAGCCAGGTTCAGGTACAATGCACAACCTCACATTGGGAGTTTGTATCAAGGTACTGTATGGGGAACATTATCAGCCCATGCACTGCACACAATGCACGTTACATATTTCACTGGTAATGCACACTACTCTTACTTGCCATAACCCTACCTACACCACAGTGACATACAGGGTAACACAGCACAACATATGGCAATGTAGTATGTGTTGATCGCAATACCTCACACATCTGTCTCTGGCCTCACACCAAGGACACACACTACCATGACAGACAGACAGTCATGGTGAGCAATCACACCAGTACAGTCACTGGCACACTCATTCCACCTCACATATTTGGTTTGCAATGTGTTCATGGGTGTGCATTGTGTCTTAGGTAGGTAGTGTGTTTTTGGCAGCAACATACTGTTATGCTACCCTGCCCCTTGTGACACATGTGTTATGATCGTACCTGCTCCTTACAAACAGTTATACAGGGTGACTCATATGGCATATTACCTATCTGCATAACATTCAATAGGGGTATGTCTGACATCTACTTATGGGGAGCTTTGCTTCTTAATTCTGTGTGGTTTACTACAGGGTATGTCTTCTTTAGGGTCCTGTACCTCCACCATGTGCTCTATACTGCAGTGACAAGGCGACAGACATAGGTAATTTGTGTTGTGGATGTTGGAGGTGTTACCAGGGTTTTTAGACAACTGTCATGGGTGTGACCGAACTATGTATATCCAGCAGTGGTAACCTCTATGTAGGTAGTCTGTTGGGTCTGTGGTCTTGTCAGTCACTCTGCATAGGTATTGTGTTTGAGTGCATTGAAAAGTTACTTGTTGTCTGTGTCCTTCTCCATATCTGTAGCTGTCATGGGAGGTACATACCGGAGGACATTGTGGGGTGTGAGGGGGACAGTGACCTACATGTCCATAGCTGACACACCATGTCGGCTGACACACTCGATGTACAGGTAGTACAGGACTAGTGGGCCACTGTGTATATCAATGTGCAGCCTATAGTACAGTTGTTGCCCCTGTTCCCCTGACACATGCAGTGGTGGGCAGGCATGCACATATGTGGTCGTTACTCGTGTAAGTGTTTTTCAATGGGGTATGGTACTCCAGTATCCACACTAGTGTTCACTCCATGCCTTTCACGCCAGGCACCTGTTGCAAGCATCTGCACACATGTGCCTCACACAGTATATATATATATATATATATATATATATATATATATATATATATATATATATATATATATATATATATTATATATATATATATATATATATATATATATATATAATTTTTATATATATGTTTTATATATACATGTTATATATATATATATATATATATATATATAATAATATATATATAATATATATATATATATAATATATATATATAAATATATATATATATATATATATATATATTATATAATATATTATATATTGAATATAAAAGAGAAAAAAAAAGGGGAAAAAAATATAGAAAATTTTTCATATACAGAAATTTTGAGCGACAGTATATTATGACACAATATTGAAAAATACTACCATTCGTGCATAAAAAGGAAACCTGGTTCAAGGTCCTGAGACACCCACGGACCACTATCTAGCTTTTTGGGGGGCCCCAAAACAAAGGGGGATTCCATATTCATGGGACACCCACCCTCCCAGGTTTGGGAAACATGAAGCATCAGAGACCTCCAGGAAATAATATAAAAACCCGTATACAACTGGACATGTTCAACCCCCCTAATTAAACCACAGTCACCTTCCAAGACATTAGGATATAATTCCCACCACACACCACAATTTTTGGGGAACTTCAATCCCTAACTAACTGGGTGTTTTTCTAGCCCAAAAACCCACCCAAAGGTTCCCAATTCACATTCAAATGCAAAGGAACATGCATTCCCCAAAATAAAACAGACCTTCACCAAACATGGGGACAATGTGTACACAGGAGTATACCCCCAAGCAATTCCAAGATAACACCCCGGATATACATATCCCACCTCCCCACAAAAAAAGACTACAGTAAACCTCTCTGCCATTTACACCTTAAAACTGAGTTGGTATCCTTTAAGCCCACTGGGCCAGTAAAACATCCCACAATGCAGACTCCTTCACAAATCTTTCTACAAATCTCCAAAAATGCATGGACACTCCCAAATAAAAACCAAAACCCCCCTACCAAGGGCAGGTCCTGTCTGGGGACCCCAGCCATAAAAATTTTATAACAACAAAGGTAGTACTGCACGGCAAGCAAATTCCATAAAGAAAAGGGACTCTACACCTGGAAAATACCCATACAAACAGCGGCCAACAAAGGGGGAAAATCCTATGGAACTCAAAAACCCCAAGGCCTTTTCCCTTTTGTTGACACCTGGTGGAAACCCTAGAATGTTGATTTTCACAGTACAAAAACCATGAACACACAGATATGCCAAGATTCTGGCAGACAGGTTCAGTGCAGATTTCTCCCCTCCCTCACTCCACATGAGGAATTAGTTATCCGAACTGACTGTAACCTCCCTGTCATCTCCGCTGTCCAGCTGAGAACCACCCTCAGCAAAGCTGTAAACACAGCATCAATGGGCCCCAAACGGTATGCAGGTTGCATGCTACATGAACTAAGAGGAGCTAAAGCACATAAAATGCTATTAAACCAAGCCTTACTACAGCATATGTACCTGGACACTGGCATACAGCAACAGTAGTCCCACTCCACAAGGAGGCACCTCTACAGACCCTGGTAACTACCCCCATAAGCTTAACCAGCCTGGTCTGAAACCCTAGGGAAAAGGGATCATTATGGAACTCATACACAGAGACATTGGGGACTTAGACACTTGATCCCACCCAGTTTGGCTTTGTAGGGCAGATCCTGCCTTATGAACCTGGTTGACCTTTTCAAATCAGTCACTAGAGCCATTGGGGGGCACAGGGGTCCATACAGCCTACCTGGACTTGCCTAGGGCTTTCGACACAATACCCACTCTGGCATCATAGACATGATCAACAGCTTAAATGTAAATCCATATGTCACAAGATGGGTTGCAAACCGCTAACGGATAAAAACCCTACAGTCAAACTCACTGGTGCCATGTCAGACTGAGCCAGTCACAAGTGGTGTCCCACGGGGCTCTGTCCTGGGCCCGCTCATGTTCGGCATTTTTTCTCAGATGTGGAAGCAAACATGGGAGGGAGTGGCTGACAATGTTCAAAGATGACTGCATACTAGGCCATAGTCGATACACTACATCCTACAGAAAAGGGCCCCACAAACCAACTGGTGCGGAGTCATGGCCTTAAACTGCATGCCAAATAATGTATAGTCATACCCTTTGGACAAGGTACCCATATTATCACATAGACAGTAACCCACTGAGTACAGACAAAGTAATCAGAGACCTGGGGACACTTGCTGACCTCTCATTTGACACCCACGTTGCCAAAGTGGTTGGATAGACTTCCTACCTTGCCCACCTTATCATGAAGGGATTCACATCCAGATCAAAGAGTCATTGTACCCCATACTCCTCCCTTATCAGGCCCATGACTGTGTACTATGCCCCATTTGGTATGTACCTCACCTGGCACTTCAACAGCTAAAGGGGACCCCATGTACATCACCAGGAGGATCAAGGGTCTCCAACAACTTCATATGCTGCCAGACTAAAAAAATCTGCTCTATTCCATAGCATACCCCTACTTAGGGGGGATCTGTGCCTGATTAAAAGGGCCCTGTCCAATCAGGTATTGATGGACATGTTCCACCTCATACAATCCAAATCCATCAGAACCCCAACAGCTACAGATTTCAACCCCAGCACACATATGAGTAGGACATGCCGTAGGGACCGATTCATAACTCAGAGGCTTCCCATACTGTGGAACAGGATCCCAGTTCATGTTAGGCAGAGACCCTCACTGACACTCTTCACGTGAATTCTTGCAGTGGATGGGAGATCATAGGTTTACACCAGGGGTCATCTCTGTGTCACTAGACAGAGGCACAGTAAACTAATGCTATTATTTAAGGGGGTCGTCACTGTGTCACTACTATACAGAGGCAATTTTCTAAATCTATTCTATACACTGTCTGCAGATAGCCTAGTACTAAACTATGACACTGTGAAACTATATACTATGACACTTTTAAAAAAACTAT
>NW_025058776.1:0-6178 GCF_019279795.1 Protopterus annectens | reverse complement strand
AGAGGCAGGATTTTCAGAGAAGCTTATTAGCATACTGATAGCTCTTCGTGCAGGTCAGACGTCACAGACTTCAGTGTGAGATAGTTATTATTAGGAACTGCTAATAGTTCACCATTTGTCTTTTTTTGTATTTTCCTTCCCCACCCATAGTCCTATTAGCTGAATGGCTGAAGTTTAGACTCAGCCAGAGACACACTATCTAGTCACACTCCAGATCTAAAAATTACATCTTTAGTATGTGCTTGTTTTTTTTTATAAAACTTAGTGGAAATGATTATCCCAGCCTAGGCAATTGTGGTATTTTTATTTTGTTTGTTTTTGTTTCACAGCTTGTTGCTGCATGCTTTTTTCCATTCACCTGGTAATTACTTTTCATATGTTTGTGTAACCAGTGTTGCTTATTAGTACATTTACTCATGCAGACATACATTTCTAAGACAGTCTCACATCCAATTTCAGAAGATAGCATTGCTTTGGACCTTTGCATCTTTTTAACAAACCCACTTTGAGTTGCAAGGTGTCCTGGAATTCTAGAAGGAATAAAATCTTATAATATTCCAAAAAAAAAAAACCATGTCAGACAACTTTGAAATTGAATCTTGCATGCTGTACTAAAAAGTATTTTCCCATTAACTGACACCCTTCTCAGGATTCACACAGTAACTGTCTGTATAATACTGATTCCGTTCAACTGAAGATTTACTTATTTTTTCTATCCTGCATTGTGAGTAAAATGTTTGGAACTTCCACTCCTTTCTTGAATATTTGACTTCAGGAGAGTTACACTGCTTACCATTTTCAAAGCTGAGGCGACAACTGTAGTCTCTATATTTCCTATATTTTTCCTACCTGTGTGCATAAGTATTTATGCAATAAGTAATTTAAGTTTATATTCATGTGGTTTGTAAAACCACAGCCTTGCTATGTCTTACTGACCAGCTGGCAATTCAAGGCATTCTTGAATGTCTGTCAAATTTGTATATGCTGGATATGTGATAATGCATGTATTTTATTAAAACTTTATATGCACTGCAGCTTATTATTTTAGTGGTATACTTCACTGTTAATATTGGAATTCTCATAAATTTTCTCAATCTTGCCTCTTTTGTGACTCAGATAGCTGTGTTAATGAGACCACTTACCCCCTTATCAAGATAGAAATAGATAATTTAAATAAATAATGCATGTGTCATGTGTCATTATGTGTTTTTCATATGCATTGCTTTGGTTTGTTTTAAAATGTATTTGCCAATTGCATACATCTTCATGTCAATGGTTAGTACATCCAATCTCTCTCTCTCTCTCTCCTCATATATATATCGCCCTTAATAACCAACAGCAACAACAACCAACTTATATATATATATATATACCTATATACATATATAAATCTATCTATATATATATATGTATGTCTATCTATCTATATATATATATGTATGTCTATCTATATATATATATATTTTTTTGTGTTTTTATATATATATATATATATATATATATATATATATATATATACAAAGATATTGTATATATATGTGAAGTACTGTCGTGCATTATTCTTTCCAGTATACCTGGCCACAATTAGGTAAGTACGCCCTTATTACCGTAATAATACAAATCCTACATTCATATATTATTAGTAGCATATCCTACTGCCACTTCCCATAGATCCAACCTGCTATTTCTCTCACGAACATCTCCTCTCTATCTTACCCAGTACTATTTCACTTACCCCCCACTTATCATACAAGTCTCCTCAACCTGTTGAACTCTCACCCCTTACCTTTACACCTGTTTTTCTTCCTCTTACACTTCTGATTGTTCTCTGCAACACAGTGGTCGTACTTTGTTCTTCCTGCCTCCTCCGCTTTACGCTTACGCTCACTCCGGCTCCCCCACCCTACTCCCCCAATTCTCACTTACACCCCCAGGGTCCTACCTTTATACATACCCTAGGCACACACCTCCAATTAGCCACACTACCTATAACTTTTCTCTTATACATCTACCAATTAACTCCTCACTCCTACAACCACACTTCTTTCTCCAAACTGCTCTCACCCTTATCTTTTTTACAAACCTGCAGATCCTATAATTACTAGCCTCTACACTCTATAAAAACTTATGCCTTTAACCCCTTAAATCACCTCTTTCCTCTTCTTCTCCTTAACATCCTGCTTTTACTACTACACTGCCTTACCTCCTATGAAAATCTCAAGTTTAACCAAACTCCTGCATCAGCCAAACATACTTTCACAACTACACTTCCTCTACCCAACCAATCACATATGATAATATACTCATCTGACCTGTCCCTACCTCCCCCTCTCTACCATAAACCCACCATTACCAAATTCACAGCTAACCTCCTTAAACGGCTCATTCTAATACCATCTCAAATATACAAAGGGTCCTCTCAACCCCACAAGCGGCTTTTTACTTAACACATGGGGACATCCACCCCAACCCTGGCCCCAATACCCTCCACAATCAGGAGCCCTTCAAAACCAAACTGCCAACTATTCACAACCCACCTTTTTCCTCTCTGACTCCCTCTCTATTGCTCACCTTAATATTCGGTAGCATTAACAACAAAGTCCACTCAACTCCATGCCTTAATTGATTTCTCGCCTTTGATTATCCTCTTTTCTCACTGAAACCTGGCTTAAGCCAGTACCAAGGCAATTAATTCACTCCCCAGGCTATAGCACCCAAAGCCAGATCGTCCAAATAAAAGGTGGAGAGTGGCCCTCCTATACAAATCAACTTCCAGGTAGCCTTAGGTGGCTGCCTTCCCTCCCACACCAGGAAATGCTGAAATACTTTTGCACCAAACTCCAGGATTAACAAATCCAAAATTTTATAAACATAATATGTTCCTACATCCCCTAGGCAAAGAACATCAATACCCTAGAAATATCTAAGCTGGATTTCCTGCACCTTTCCCCGGAAACCATAATCTTAGGTGATTTTAATATTGACTGGAGCTCCTGCATATCCCCAAACCCACCATTCACCTTAATCTCTTTAACTTTCACCAAACCATCAACTCCCTACTAGAATACATAAATCCGCCCACAAACAAACCATTCTAAGGCTTTGGATACTGACCAACAACAATAATCCCCTCTCTACCAAGCAAGGAATACTCCTGACAATATCATACGACCACCTCCTTGCAGCATCACTAAACAAAATGCAACAATCCCAAGCTAACTACTTATGGTACCAAATACAACAAAACAGAATTCAATCTAACATCCTTTCAAAATGAACTCCAAAAGGAATATAACTGGTCAACTCTAAAATACCTCCCAATAGGTAGGCGGTAACCCATTTCAACAATACCTTCCTACAAATTCTAAACCAGCATGCCCATCCAGCTTGTGATCCAGAGTCAGCTCCCAGCAGCTCCATGGCTCTCTGTTACAACTAAACAACTATCTTGAGCTAGAAATGATATGGTCTAAATGGAGGTCCACAAAAAACCTATTGACCATCAAAATTTCAAACATCTATCCGCTCTAGCTAAAAACTTATCATTCTGGATAAAAAACTACCACTTTCAACAAACCAAAACCAAAACCAAAACCAAGCTGTTCTGGTCGGGAATAAATAAACTACTCCATCAGGCAACACCAAAACACCTACCCCAGCTAGCTTAGCACAAACCCAACCTAACATAATGGCAACACCTTTAACAACTTCTTCTCTCAAACAGTCACCTCACTTGCAAAGCACCATGACTCCCCCATCCCTCCAAATTACCCCACTCGCCAATTGCCTACGATAAAGCTTGAGACCATCTCAACAACCTATATCACGGAAACTACTTTCTAAACTAAAACCCTGCACCCCTTCTGCTGACAAACTTCCAGCTGAATATCTACAGCTAGCTGCAACTTCAAAATAACCTACCCAGTCTCCATCGCTAATAAACAGAACCATAACAGAATCAAAATCCCATCCTGCTGGAAAATCTCCCACATATTGTTCCATATAAGGAGAACTCCAACGAACTATCAATTTTAGACCTATTGCCCTTCCTCTCCTCTATCAAAATAATGGAGCGCTGCATTCTCATCAACTTCTACATTATCTCTTAAATAACAACTTACTTGTAGACTCTCAACATGGTTTTAAGGCCGTACCACAGTGCTACTACTGCCCTTCTCTCCTTCTCTGTTACTATAAATAAAAAGCCGAGAAATAACAACCTGTTCTCCTCTATTCTTGGGGCCTCTCCAAAAGCATTCGATATGATTAACCGTAACTTCTCCTCGATACCTTATAAAATCTCTCTCACTGGATTCTCCAAGCATTACGGTAAGTTTCAATACTTGACTAATAGAAACAAGCAGTCCTTTGGGACAGCCATTTATCCACTCAACTCCCCGAATTACTATTGAGTCCCACAAGGATCCATCCTAGGTCCCTATACTCTATTTTCATTAATAATCTTCCCGAATTCCCTCCCAACATCCACATGTATACAATATGCAGATGATTCCACTCTCATCTGCTCGCAGCTTCTTCCCAGCGGAACTCCCTCTGCTACCAGGTGTAGTCTTCACTGCAGCGAAAAATGGACTCAACATATCTGTCTCCTCACAAATCCCAAAAAACCAAACTACTACTCTTTACTAACCTGTAAATCCACCCCAATCTCTTTTTCCATAACATCCTGTAATGGCACTGTCATCAAACCTGACCTTGCAGTTGCACTAAACTGCTGGCGTCACCATAGACAACCAGCTAAATTTTGACTATCACATTGATTTAACTATCAAGACAGTGTAAAAATTGGTGCCCTATACAGGCTAAAGCCCCACAGCATCTTCTGCTACTTCGAGGTATTTCGCCCAAACTCACCTTATTTCTACATTAATGTGCATACTCCTTCCTTTATCAACTTATCTAAAGCTAATCTTCAGAAACTGAATGCACACTTACAGTATAGCCAAGATTTGCCACTGGCTCTCCATTCCAAACTCACCACAATGCTTAGCAAGAAACTAAACTGGCAACTCCCGCGCCTATGCTCTACAACAGCTGATCATCCTTTAAAATTCCAATTCTTCTAGTACCCTCCAATATACCCATACTAAATAAACTCATCACACCTTATAAAAATCTCCGACACTTAGATCAGCCAACAAGCTACTAGTTTACTACTTTGAAATCTCATAACAAATCCAGGTGATTCCTATTTGCAAACACTATCGGTTCTTACTGGAATAAACTTCCCTGAACTGACCTCCCTAAGCTCATGTCACCTTTTCAAAAACAGATGAAGCCACCTACTAAATTCACTGGCTGTGTCCCTGCTCCAATCTGACTGAGCTCAGCGCGCATTACTCTCCAGTCTGCTACTTGTGTATTTCTTTCCTCCGTTCTAACTTAGACTGACTTCATCAGCCCCCTCCTGGACCTTCACTCTTTTCTCTCAAATTTCTGTTGGCCTCCCCTTCTAGCCATCTTTTTCGATCTCTTGCTTTACCTTTAGCTGACCTCCTATAATCCTGCTAGCATTGCATTTCATCACTATCTGTTCCCCCTCTCCTTTTCAGCAGTACTCCGACCTTTACTAAATCCATAATACTTGTACCAAACAAAATAATATACTATCCCCTTTCTGTCTACCTTTTTTTAAGCCTTTCCTTATCTTTAACCTACTTAATTACCTGTTAAACTTCCAAACCTGCTCTTTTAACACTTTATATTATAATTCTTGCTTTTTGCAAATTACCTAATTTGTTATCATGACTACTGACTAATGATATTTTTTTACTTGACTAATGATGTTTCTAACTACTTTGTATTTTAGATACTGAGCATCTCCTTACAACTGAACTTTGTTTGTCACCTACTCAGACTAGTCCAGAAACTGTATATTGTCTCAGTACATTTTGTTAGTATTTAGTTTAGTAATGTTTTCAAACTGTATTGTCTTATTCTGATAGTGGAGTTTCTCCTCGGCCTCTGCTGAAAATGGACATGTATCCAGCCAGACTAGCCCGTTAACAAATGTAAAATAAATAAAAATAATAATATATAATGTGTACTTTTGAAGAACAAAGTTCACTACTTCAACTTGACACACACTAACACAAAAGTGCAATTTCACGAAAGGTCTGCAAATGACTGATAAATCACCCTTTTAAAAGGGTTAATA
>NW_025058775.1:0-6120 GCF_019279795.1 Protopterus annectens | reverse complement strand
CAGTTACAATAATTATTTCTTCTTTGTTACTTACCTGCACATGGATCGCTTGCGATACATAACATTCAATGAAGTATAACATACAGAAATTACAATGGATAAGGTATAACTGTGTGAAAAAATGACATGTACAGATTGATAACGCGTGTTTAATCAGGTAGAATACACTGCCCAGTAAACTGTCTCAATGCTCACTCAGTATTCTTAAAGGAGAACCACACGCACAGACTCAAAAAACTGTGGGGGTCAGTGTGTGTGACACCCTTGGTCACTAGTTCTGCATATGCTTGGGTCCTACCTTTTAGGCTACGTACGTAGCTGTAAAAGGCCTTGTGGTTATCCTCGGCTGCGCTTGCTAAGTTTCTCTCGGAGGAGCCCTTAGAGGATTTGACAAGTTGTCTTATTTGTTGAGGAGGGTGCTTTTCCATTGTTGGGGCCTAGGCTTTGTTTTCTCCGACAGCAACATTTTACGTGCATTGTAAAGTTTGTTAATGCTGGATGTCCGCCATGACAGCTTAATTTTACTTGGGACTCTGGCTTTGACTCTTTCTGGTGCAGCATGCATTTTCTGGAGGATATAGCGTCTGAAACTCAAATGCATATTATTTAGTGACTTCTAGAAGACAAGAAAACCACAGATTGTATGAGTAACCAACATACCTCTCAACCTCTTAGAGCAAGAAATATGGTCAAAGCCTAAAATAATGGGGGACAGATCTGAAGTATTGCTCTTACAAACTTAGAAAGTTCTTAGAGTGATAGGATCTTTGTTAATATGCACTTTCTGAAAGATATGCAGTATGAAACTCAAATGTATGTCCTTATTTAGTGACGTCAATCTTCAGTGATTTGCCAGAAAAACATAAATATTTTGAGTGAACAGAGCAAAACTATGAGGCAAAAATCTGGACATTCTGTGAAAATTTGATGACGGTTGAGCGCATATATGCTTTAGTTTTTCTAACCCGTGGTTGTGGCAAGTAGATTTTTCCTCCACAGGTGAATAAATCACCACCGCTATATGTAGTCCTCGATTAACGTGCAGATGCAGGAAAAAACTGATGAGGAAAGTGGGGAAAGCAACAGAATAAAAAGATAAGCCAGCAAACTAGTACTATCACACTAAAGCATTAAACTAAAAATGTCATCAGGGCTAAAGCAAGATGCTGTAGGCATTCGGCTTAATTTCTCCAAGATAAGCGTAGTTTCATTTCCGTAATAATGAGGCCTAAAGTCCACACACAGACTTGTCCACAAGCAAAACTAGATCTTCTGGAACGGTGAAGCAGTGACATAAAGTTCCTGCTGAGCCGCGATCTGGTAATAGCGTGATGTCACATCGCTGGCGGCTCCCGCAGTGGTGCGAGGGGTCCCGCATGCTGATAATAGCTATCTGATACATCGGGCGGCTCCTGTAGTGGTAAGGAGGGTCCTGGCAGGAGCCTGCCATGCTGATAATAACTGGCGGAGTGTCACATCGCATGCCCTGTACTGGTAAGTGAGGGCTCCTGCAGCAGCCGTGACAAAGTTGATGAGCAACCGGGTGAGTCATGGTCAAAGTTAAGTGAAGACAGAATATCGCGGCTCGGCCTGATCCATCTTGGGACAATTTGGTGACGATTGGTTTTGCAACCCGTGATATTTGTTTTGTCTGGCACGTGTATTGTACGCTGCCGACAGAAAAATCAGACCTAATGCAGCTATCACATGTTTAGTTGCCTTTCAACGCTAGGAGGATCCCAGAATACAAAACAGAAACTAGGAAATGGACTTTTTGTATTGTTGATATTTTTCCGTTCAAGTGTCATGTGTATTGTAAAGTCACTGCAAGAAAAAAACAGCTTAAAAGGACAGTTTCATGTTATCTTTTTAACACAGGAATCACAGAAGCTGGGTCTAGGAGAACACGGGTTATTTAGAACTTTCCTTTCTGTGGCATGCATAAGGCTCAGCCCGCTAGAACACAAAGACGTTCCAATGACACAAACCCTCTACATAGCCCAAAAAACCTATGCAAAAACATAGCCACCTTCAGCTTGTATTCTTGCTACATTATAATAAACATTCTTACAGAACAGCCGCAAAATATATTAATTGTGAAAAAGCAATGACTGCTAATTCCAGGAGAGGTAGATGGAAATGTGACATGCTTTTATATCCCGTAATTGCTCTGGCGCTTGTTACAAATAACTAATCACTACCCCCATTTTCGGTTTCTTTCTTTTCCTGGAGCTGAGCTTCAGCTGGTGCTTTGGTGCAATGAGGACCAGTCCTTTTACCTCAGCATGCCGAGGGGAAGCTGGAAGAGGCAGCTTATACTGCTCTAATTTGTAGGCTTCCAAACAACTGGCCGGCCAGAGACGGAACCTAGTGGGCAACCTTCTTTACGCGCATGACTGCTTTCGCCCTCTTTGTACTCCCCGGAAAAGTGGCTTCTCCGTCAGCGTAGTGAGTCGTAGCACTTTCATAAGCACACTGCCGAAGTAGAACGCTTCTGGCTATCGCTTCGGCCTTTTGGCTAAGATCAAGTGGTATCTTCGTTCTTATCAAGTTTAATATTCGATATGTCCCTTATTTGGGGGACCATATATTAAAAGAAGGCTGTTCGATTTTGTGGGACAGGGAGATAATAGGGGCTTGTTCTATCCACTTCCCCACGCATCAACCTTGGTGGCTGCAGTATTTCCAGTGAATGGTAATCTCCCCCCGGGAGGTTACCATGCTGGTTAAGCAACAGAGCCTAAGAACGCC
This sequence comes from Protopterus annectens, assembly GCF_019279795.1. Lineage (NCBI taxonomy): Eukaryota > Metazoa > Chordata > Ceratodontiformes > Protopteridae > Protopterus > Protopterus annectens. Next base: position 3,369 of record NW_025058775.1, on the reverse strand, counting down.
ATTTTGGTTTCTTCCATTTCAATGACAGCTCAAAGCTGCTTGACCTATTGCATCATCTCTAGATAAAATATGGCTCCTGCAAGTAGCCTTCTCAAGCCTGTAATCGCACTCACGTCATCACTGCCTTGGAATTTCACCCTCAATGCTACCTTGTGCCATTTTTGCACCTGCTCATGCTTACACATCAACATGGTCGGCCAACAATGTCAAAAGGAGACCTACCACGTGCCCACGTCTGCAATGCGCCTGTAATCCCTCAAGCTGGAGCTTGTACACCACATCAGCTTCCTGGGATTCCTTCATTATCAATCCTCCTACTGCAGGCACCCTTCTTGCTTACTCTTGGATTGGTCAAATGTAAATATTTCAGAAAAGTGAAGAACAAACACAAGGACCAGTCTTTTGGCTCTTAACCTAGTTGCACTGCCAGGTGCCCCTTTAGTTATATCCTATTCCTGCAGCCAGATCGTATCTGCGCTAAGAATTTCAAAACCGTGCAACATTCAACAGATTAAATTATTTCATCTTAAAGCTTACACTTTTAAAAGAAATTGTTCTTCACATACTATATTGTCACAATGTCCGTATATCTTTTTAAATAGCTCAACAACAGAGGAACAGCACAGACTTTAGTGGCTAGCCTACTTTAACAGTTCAGGTGGATTAACAAAATGCTGCTGATAGTATGTGGGTAGCTTGAGTGGCTACTGAGATATTCTAAGCTCTTTACAGAATATTACACAACCCTCGTAAGGGTTATGCTTTTCTTTAGTAACCCTTATGAAATCCAATGCTATGAACATTTTTGAGATGGGAGACCACGATAGATTTTTGTCAAAAGCTCAGGATGCAATCATATTGGCAGTTGAATACAGGCCTCTCTACAGCCCGCTTCATTGAATGAGTATGAAGGATAGGGTGAAAGAGGAGGTTAACTATTATACGGGCTGTGGCAACAGCCATGGTTGCCCCTTACATTACTAGTAAGCCTGACTGTGTTCATGGTCCTATTTGTGAACAGACTGACGAAGCCCCAAAAAAAGTAGTTAAGGATTTTCAAAAGGGAGTTTTGCCTTCAAACAGGAGACTTGTAGTTTCCTTCCCGCATTTTTCATGTATAATACCATCGCACTTTAAAGACACACCGGAGGTACCCCAAACTCCCATTTTCTATGTTTCCGCTCCAATGTGTGGTAAACGCTCTTAGCGGTAAATACCACACACCGCAATATTCAGGCAGTCTGTAGGCAACACGATCTGAAATGAAGACGAGAATGCACAGGCGAGTGGTGAAAACTCGATGCTCTGTCAAGAATCAAGCCACAGAAACAGCACAGATGCCGTGAGCTGGTCAGTGAGATGCAACCACAGGCAGAAAAGACACCTGCATCAACAACAGGAGGAAAGGGAATACTTACTATCTGAAGGCACAGTGGTACAGCATATGAGCAAAAGGCAGACCAAGTACACACACATACACACACACATCGCAGGACTAGTAGTGAGACAGATGCTACAATGCATGGCATGTCTCGTGATGATACACGCTCTCCACCCCAACTACATTGTAGCCTGACTTCGTGGACAGTAAAAACGGGACAATGGAAGGCATGGAAACAGTATAAAGACAAGAGTATCAAGGACCTATTAGATTATCTTCAAATGGTACAGTGGCAGGACATAGGAGACAAGACATAAGTAGTATGTAATCCGATAATGCTTTGGGGTTCACTACTCAGCAGAGCTCATAACTACACCTTTCACCACGAAGCTTTTTAGAGGGCAGCATCACAGAAAATTTTGCACTAAGTCATTTTGAGATGACCTGCAGGTCTCTTGTCTTGTCGACGCCGCAATAAAGATCCATTCTTCAGTGCAATTGCACATTCTTCCAGTGTAATTGCGAAAGAAAGCACCAGACCGCTTGCAAGCCGGCCCTGCCATTTCAAAGCTAAACTATTTCAGTTTTTGCACCATTTTCACATTAACCAGCTAATGCTGGATACAAACACTTAGGTCACATCACTGGGGAAATGGCTTCAGCCATCACCTACTGGCGCTTAAGTGGATCTATCTACTGTACTAAAATTGTTTCTATGCTGTTATTCGGTTATACTCTACGGCCATATCGATACCTACACTGTCTTTATACACACAGCCATCAACAGTATGCAAATCACTTTTGCCAATACTTATGTTTCTGCTTCATTTAATCCGATTGCTAAATCGACATTTCCTACCCAACGTTACACTTGTATGCTCTCCAGATATTAATTTCATTTAAAGGAAAGGAGGTAATGCTGCACCACTGTTATTTTATAGCACCACACACTCGTATTATATGCCACTATCCCACTGCATAAATATTTTACTGCCCAAAATCATATGTTATGAAAATTTTCTCCACAAAATTATACAGAGTTACTATATTACCTAACCAATTGGGCCAGGATTCCTAAAGATTTGGAGAAGCAGAGCAGAGAGCATTCCTGAGTCTCGCTTGTGACGAATTAAACAATGAAATCTATATGCAACTGAGGTGAAAGTAGCACGCGGGGGCCACATTATGTAGAGTGGGTGTCAAAAGACCAAAAAGAGCGAGAGAGAGAGAAGAGAGAGACACACACACACAGAAAATTGATCACATGAGTAATAATTACCAAAAGAAACTGAAGAACTCAATATCTGGTCTCTTGGAAGCTGTCACATTGTAAAATAAGAGCCGACTATGGTCTCGCCAACAGTGCAATCCAGCTATACGTTTAGACAGATATGTAAAAAATGTCCCCTGCCTCCATTTCCTTTGCACTGCTTTTGCTAAGGATGAAGTAAACTCAACGTCCCCAGTACCCGAAGATTATTCAAAGTTATATTAGCAGCCTAAGGTTGTTTGTAGTGTCGAGTAAATTATGCTTAGGATGAACTGCAGTGCCCAGAAAATAGAAATGGCATTCAAAAAAAGTGAGCGTTCGTGCTCTGTCATGTATTCGCCTTCCCTACAAGGTAGAGTTTCTGGGTGATGCCTTGCAAATCAGGAAAATACATCGTTTGGTACTGAGCGGAACAACAACATTCGTAAGGGCGCCGTAGAATGACGGAAAACCTTGAGAAAACCACGGTTGAGAAATGTTTCAAAAGGCTGTTCGCGATTCTAAACGTCATTACAAAGGAAGGCTTTGTATTAGTGTAGTACCTCGCAGGATGTGCAGTAGCAAGTCCCGCCCAAATCATGCCTTCCCCCGACATTTCCTGACAGCGCGTTTAAACTAGTAAATATCCGTGCTTGTGCCTCTATGAATATTGATTGCTCTGTTGTGCGGCACAAAGATCGTACATTGGATACGGCCTTAATGACTAGCTAAATTAAAG
>NW_025058774.1:5000-6318 GCF_019279795.1 Protopterus annectens | reverse complement strand
ATAACATAGTGCATTCACAAATGAGTACTGTTGGGCATGTTTCCAGTCATGTGTCCAGAGGTGTGGCACAATTATGCAAACTATGTCATGCAGTTTGTGTATTTCGGTGTCTGTGTCTTCCTGCTTGGGTGGTCACTGGTTTGGCCAGATACTTAGATGTGTCTGTGAATGTGTGTGATTTCTGGTAGTGTGTGTAGGTGTCCATACTGTGTTCTGGTAAGGGTATGTGTTGGTTGTGTTGATGATCTGCATGTGTTAACCTACTCCTCATGACTGTCCAGTCCAGTCATGGCTGTAGACTGTTCTTGCTTCAGCACCTGTAGTTGCATCCCAGACAATGTGTGGGGCATGGTGTTAGGTGGGTCTAGCAGTGTACATGGCATAGAGATTACATTCCCCCAGGATGGCCACATACACAAAGCTGACATTAGGAAACACCAGTAGCTGACTAGTGGACTTGCCTGTATGAGCAGTCAGTACTACAAGTACCAAGTAATGTATTTAGTTTACATATTGCCTATGGAGATGTTTTAGACAGTGATGCTCACGTGTAAATATTTGTGTTATGGACGTGACAACTTTGCTTTATTAAACTGGTAGCTACCTTTAGCAACGATCTCCTCTGAGGAGCATCCCGCCTGTTAGTTGATTACAGATGATGCAAGTGTCTACATGTCTGTTTCCTTCTCTGGGTATATACTCACATATCCACCAGGGCCATAAGCTCTATTGAGCACAGACACCCATGCTCCAAACAGAGTGCGCTAGCCATCGTGAACTCTGATGCCACTATCATGATCAGGATATAATCCAGATGGTGTGAGCCATCACCCCCTGTGATGCGGCCTTTCAGCCCACACGCAGGCAGCTGCCATGCTTACAGTCCTTCTGCAGATGTTACACTGGAGTTAAAGATGATATGTAACCTGTTTCATTACCAGTGCTGTACTACCTTACACAAAGTAGCAGAGGCCAGCTGTTATGATTTGGGCTACACAAACCTGGTAGTTCAACCAGTGTGTCGCCTCTCCAATATCCACTCTATGTGGTGCACTGGCAGCTATTTGGCTGACCCTGTAACAAGGGTCACTACATTTACATAACATGTACACATGCACAGCTGTTACTGCTTGTAACTGACAGTAGAGAGGTGGATATTACATGTGTTGTGCAGCGGATGGTTACCTGGCTCTGTAACAATGATCTTTGCTATCCGTGCTGCCCTAACCTGTCAGATGAATACTAATGCTATGTATCCTGTCATTGAGTATTATGACAATGAACATAACTACTGCTGTATAACGCCGCAGAACTGCTA
>NW_025058773.1:0-5578 GCF_019279795.1 Protopterus annectens | reverse complement strand
CTTCCTTAAAAGGGGCCAAAGCCCCTTTTGGGGGTTTTAAAAAGCCTGTTTCCAAAAAACAAAAAAGATTCCCCTTTTTTTGGTTTTTTCCTTTTGGGGGGGTTTCCCCCCTTTGGAAAATTTTTCCTTTAAATAAAAGGGGAAAAAAACCTCTGAGGTCTCTCCAGCTGCTGCAGGTGTTTGGTGAGGTACATGCAAAAGGTGCATTATACTCTAATAGTGGTCTGATGAGGGTCGAGTACAGTGGAGTTTTAACATCCCTTGACCTGGATGCTATGCCCTTGCTTATGAGGTGCACTACTTAGAAGGTTTTCCTTACCACTGTGGAAACTTGGTGGTTGAAGTTCAGATTGCTATGAACCTGTGTTCTGATTTCTCACATCACAATTTCATATTCTTAACTAACAGACAAAATAATGCAATTCTGGGAAATAAACATTGATTTCTAAAATAAGTGTGCAGAATAAACTGACATTTTCAGTTTGTTATGCTGATACTGTTAAAAGCAAACAAAAGGTAACAGACACTTTGCAATCTTTTTTTTTTTAATCATGTTGTGTCATCCATTTCATCACATCATGATTTCATATTATTGATGAACAAAAAATATGATTTAGGAGAAAAAACATTGACTGTTAAAAGAACCGTGTAAAACATATTTCTTGAAAGATTTGCAATTCTTAACAACTCTGCAACTGACTAATGTGCAATATTAAGTTTTGTAAACAATTTGAATAACAGAAAAAATGTACTCCAAAGCAGACACCCAAGCAACCGCTACCCCAAAACAAAACACGTGCAACACATATCTCACAAAGCCAGTGTGCCGAACAGTCACAGCCCTTAAGACTAAACAACACACCTGATACACTTGTAATAGGTGACTCTATCGTCAGACACACTGACGTCCCGCTCACCAGGCTGAACAAGGAGAGGGTCACGGTGAGCAGCCTGTCGGGCGCTAGGATCCGCCACATAACACAAGCACTCAGGTCACTCCAAGGCAAGTACAAATATAACCCAGTCATTGTCCATGCAGGTGTGAATGACCTGAGCGACCTCCCTGGACTACATGAAAAGAGACATAAAGGAGCTCTCTGAGCATGTAGCCCAGGCTGGTATGACCCTGACCTTGAGTAGCATCTTACCTCACCAAGAATGATGCCACAATATGAAGACAAGATGATCAATTTCAACAATTGGCTTAAGTACTGGTGTCATTCAAAGGGGATCCAATGCCTGTCAGCTTGGGATGATATGCTCGACAAGCCACGATGCTTCGCTAGGGACGGCTTGCACCTGTCACCCCTGGGCTTTTGGATATTGGCAAAGGCTCTTGCTACCCCCATAGTGCCTTTTTTAGGCAAGGCTCAAAAGACAAACCCACCTCCATAGGTATCACAAGGGATAAGAAACTAAGAGTAATGCTACTCAACGCCAGAAGTCTAAACCTCAAGATGCATGCACTCGAAACTCTGCTTAGCATGGAGAACATTGATATCTGTGCAGTAACAGAAACCTGGTTCAGGGCTCGCAAGAGCACGCCAGCACTAGCAGGTTATACCTCATACCATGCTGTTCGGCCCCAAAACTTGGACTGAACCACAAAAGGAGGGGGAGTATCGATATTCATCAAAGATACCCACACCTCCAGGTTGGTGGCAAAGCACGAAGCATCAGAGACTATCCATGTGCAACTAACAGTGGGTAAAACTGCCTTCCAGTTTATAGCCTGCTACAGACCACCCTCCCAAACCCAGGAACCCCACTCGGCCTTTCTGAGAACACTGGAAAATATGAAGGTCTCTCCAAACACCATTATATTGGGCGACTTCAACTACCCAAACATAGACTGGGAGCATTACTCTAGCTCCAAAACCCTAGCTCAAAGGTTCCTAGAATTTATAAACTGAAATGCTATGGAACAACTTGTTACCACTCCCACAAGAGGGGAAAACATACTGGACCTGATCATCACCAACATAGGGACTCTATGCTCCAGACCAGAAGTGTATCCCTCACTGATAAGATCAGATCATAAACTAATCTCACTGGATATTCGCATCCCGACCCCACCCCCTGCTCAGAAAGCCACAGTGAAAAACTTCTCTAAAGCAAATTTCACACTCGTCAAAACCGAGGTGGAATCCTTCAAAGCCTCCGGGCCTGTGGAAAAAATGGCCCAGACCGCAGAATCCTTTATAAACGCATTCTATGAACACCTTCAGGAATGCATGGATCAGGCAATCCCAAATAAAACCAAGACCCAATCCTCCAGAGGCAGACGTCCTGTCTGGTGGATCCCAACCATAAACAAACTATACAATAGAAGGAGGAAGCTACTACATGATAGAGCAAAATCCCAAAAAGGGAAGGCATCTCTGATCAGTATTAGCAAAAACTACGGGCACTCATAAAATTGTCTAAGGCCAGCTTTGAGAGAAAAATTGCACAGGACACTAAGGACAATCACAAGGCCTTCTTTAGTTATGTTAGGAACCTGGGTGGTAATTCCCAGATATGCTCAGAATTAGTCCAAAATGACAAAAAATACAATGAACCCACAGACATTGCCAACATCCTAGGTTTAGCACAAACTTCTCCCCACTCCTCACCAAAAGGGCAAATATTCATCCCAGCAGAGTGCTGCCCCCCTGACATCTCAGATGCTCAGGTAAGAGCCCTCTCCAAAGCAAAAAACACAGCATCAATGGGACCAGACGGTGTCCCGGGCTGCATCTACATGAACTCCAAGAAGAGCTAAACCCAAACATAAAACTACTGTTCAATCTCAGCCTTACTACAGGATATGTGCCCAAAGAGTGGCGTACAGCAACAGTGGTCCCTCTCCATAAAGGTGGTGCCTCAGCGGATCCTGGAAACTATCGCCCCATAAGCCTGACTAGCTTGGTCTGCAAAGCTATGGAAAGGATCATCATGGACCTCATAAATAAAGATATTGGGGACCTACAGACACTGGATCCTACCCAGTTCGGCTTTGTTAAGGGCAGATCCTGCCTCTTAAACCTGGTTGATTTCTTTGAAACAGTCACCAAGGCCATTGACGAGGGAAGGTGGTCCACACAGCCTACCTGGACCTCGCAAAAGCCTTCGATACAATACCCCACTCGGGCATTATAGATAAGCTCACCAGCTTAAATATAAACCCCTATGTCACTAGATGGATTGCAAACTGGCTCAAGGACAGAACCCACATGGTTAGAATTGCTGGAGCCATGTCAGACTCCAAACCAGTTACAAGTGGTGTCCCACAAGGCTCAGTCCTGGGACCTCTCTTGTTCGGTATATATTTCTCGGAGGTACAGGCCAACATGGAAGGACTGTGGCTGACCAAGTTCACAGACGACTCTCCAGCCAACACAAGCATCCTCCAAAAGGGCCTCATAGAAACAGACAACTGGTGCCAGAGCCATGGCCTCAAGCTAAACGCCAAAAGTGTATAGTCATCCCTTTGGCAAAAACAAAGTGCCCACAAATTACCACATAGGTGGTAATCCATTAAGTACAGAAGAAGTAATTAGGGACCTGGGGACCCAAGTTGATAGCAATCTCTCATTTGACAACCACGTGGCCAAAGTGGTTAGAAAAACATTTTATATAGCCCACCTAATCATGAAGGGATTCACATCTAGATCAGGGGAGGTCATCGTGCCTCTTTACTCATCCCTCATCAGGCCCATAATTGAGTACAATGCCCCTTTTGGGATGTACCTTACCAGACACCTGCAGCAACTGGAAAGACCCCAAAAGTACCTCACCAAGAGGATCAAAGGGCTCAAACAGATGCCATATGCTGCACGGTTAAAGAAACTCCAGCTCTACTCAGTGGCATACCGCCTGTTCAGAGGCGATCTGTGCTTGACGTATAAAGCCATGTCCAACCCGGAATTAATGGACATGCTGCACCTCAGAAAATCCAAATCCCATCGAGCTACGCGCTCAAGAGACTTGAACCTCAGCACTGAAATAAATAGGACATGCTGGAGGGACAGATTCATAACCAGAGGCTCCCTTCACTCTGGAATAAAATCCCAGTCCAGGTTAGGCAGAGTCCCTCATTGACTCTCTTCAAGAGGAATCTTGATGAGTGGATGGGAGATCGTAGGTTTACCCCGGGTATCACTTCTGTGTCGCTGTTAGACAGAGGCACAGTATACTAACTTCTCGAAAAAGGGCATAGCAAAATAAATTTAAAATGGGTGAGCCAAACACATTCTGGCTAGGCTTATAAATGCCCTAGGGCAAATAGCCTAGTATGAACCTATGAACCTATAACAGCACTGTAACTGTAAACTTATTACAGAAATAAATACACAACTGTTGTCTCTTACCTAAAGACATTTATGGTACAATGCATAAATATGGCACAAATACTGCAAAAACAAATCCAAGCAGAAATGATGCACTGGACAAACATTCTTATGAAGAACTCTGTTTAATAAAATACTGACAAATTTAGATAAATATGAAGTGCATGATTTCTAATATTTAATAATCTCTCTCACACACAGACACACACACACACACACACACACACACACACACACACACACACACACACACACAAACAAACAAACACAAGTACACAAAACCAATGTATGCATAACATCACTGTCAAATCTGCATGTCAGTTAGTCATGAATCATTTACATGTGACATCATGACCATTTGTCATGTCAATCACACAGACCATGGCCACTTCTGTGCAGTCCAAACATTAGGGGTACAATGATACAATTATACCATGAGAGCTAGTTCTCCATTTACTGATTTGCAAAATCTGACCCCTACAAAGTACAACTATGCTTGCCTACTGATCTGTTGCTACCATATACTGAAATGTCATTTATTTGCTTAAACTATTGTTGTATGGTGTCAGCTTTAGTTATTCATACAGTTACTAACAAAAAGGGTGGGCAGATCATCAGAATGTATATAGCCCTGACCCATGCTCCATGAACAGCTCCAAATAAATATCTGCAGAAAATACACAGACGATTAAAATAAGACGACAATTTATCTTAACATATTTATGGCGCAGCATTTACCACACTCTAAGCTGAACAGTATACAAAGTATGTCTCAACTTGCATGACAACAGAGTTCTACAGTAAAGTAAATCTCCCAAATGAATGTTAGATTGACCCCCCCCCCCATTTCTTTTGCCTTGTCCTGCTTGCAAATCTGACTTTCTCATAATTCACTTATGGCTATAGTCAGTCAATAATGCCAGATGTCAGAGTTTCTTACTTCTTATTGCACAGACAATGCACACTGATGCAGTACCTCTGGTCATATTAACTTTGACGTGCATTACACTAAAACTGATAAATTCTACTGATTTTGTCTTTTGCCTCTCCATTAAGTTTGGCTTTGCTAGAATTCTTGAACCAAGATGTTGAACTCAAGACACAGAGGACCTTCTGTCTACTCTAAAGTACCATTTGCTTCTACCTGACTAAGCTTTCTTGTTCTGTACTGCTGAATTCTTGCCACAAAACTAATGTGAATACCCAAAGACAAACACTTATATATTAGTATGTTTGCACATTTATAA
>NW_025058772.1:0-10254 GCF_019279795.1 Protopterus annectens | reverse complement strand
TAAAGAGGTACGTTTGCGTTGTGGAATTAGACAAGGCTGTCCGCTTAGCGCATTTTTACTTGCATTGGTGGTGAGTGCTGTGTTTTTCCAATTTAGGAAAACATTATGTTTACCTCCCCATTCATACAACTGTTTGGGAATTTTGACCCCGCGACTTTTTTCATATGCTGATGATATTACTTATTTAGCGGAAGACACACAGGTACTTAATGCACAATTCTACACCACGTTGTTACCATTATTATCTACAGTAGGCCTATCTCTCAACTTGACGAAATCAGCAGGTTTCACGGCCTCTCCTATTTCAGAACTCTCTACCCAACAGATTCCATTCAGCACAGAAGGGGTCACTGTGTTGGGAGTTCCTTTCGGAACCACACTGTTTGTGAGAGATAAATGTTTTCAGTTGGTGCAGTTGGCTATGGCCCGTATGAAGTTTTGGGCGACCTTTCCCATGACGTATGCAAAGAGGGTATTTATGTTAAATACCTTCCTTATTCCAAAGCTACAATATGTTTTCACAGTGTACTTCTTCCCTATGGCCTGGATGGCGCTAGTGTTGAAGCAATGTTTTAATTTCTTTTGGGCTTCTCAACTGAATCCAGTCAGGAGAGGAGTGGTGTATTCCCCCTCAACAAAAGGTGGATTGGCTCTATATCATCCGGTCCTATTCCTCCAGATTCAGTTTCTGCATTTCTTGTGGTTTCACTTAAAGAGTAAGGAAACTTCCCTGGTTGGAGCTTTGACGTACACGGCTAACTTCCCTTTCTGGGATAAGTTATTGCATGGAAAACGTTCCAGAGGCCTGGACTCCCAAGAATCACAGGACATTCAATTGGTTGTAATGAAGTATCAGATCCCCACCCTTCCTATAGCCTCACCCCGAACTATTTGGTATTATACAACAATGAATAAATTTGTTTGGGTGGATGGTTTCTCAGGATACACTCCCATGCAATTGCATGGTCTTTGTCGAAGACGTGATAGATACAAAGACATTCCACAGTGGAGTGATATGTTATGGAGGGCATCGCTAAACAAATTGCCGACACGAGCATCGCTGCCCTTTCGGCAAGTAGAGGATAGGATATGTCGCCGCTTGGGTTGTTCTGCTCCTGAGGACTCTGCACACGTATTTCTAAATTGCCCAAGGGCAGTCACATTTTGGGCACAGGTAAAGCGATCCTTTAGGATTCAGACATTGTTTCCGCTCTCCATGAGCAAGATCTTATATGGGGATTATGGACATTATTGGAATGAAAATGTACAGACGTTAGATTTTTTACTAGTTTCATGTCTTTATCTTCTCTGGACAGCCAGATGTTATGAGAATAGGTCTTCTCAAATGCATCCTATTTCAGTTATGATTAAACAGTTGAAATGTTGGTTAACGCGACACGGATATGTACAATTCATAGTTTGATAAGTTGCTTTAAATGTAGCTATTCTCCTCTACTTTTTCATTTTCTTAATGTAACTTAACTAAGGGCACAGTGGTGCCAAAATATGCTACTCATGTAATGTATTATTTACTTGTATTGTAATGTTTCTTTTATTGAATTTATTAATAAACGTGGATTTAACTCCCTATGCATTTCAAGCATGTTTCTGCATAGAGAAAAAATAACCCTGGAAAGTTGTGTTTCTCCAAGAGAGAAAAAGCTAGGAGGCTGAAACTCTGCAGGTGTGTAGAGTATTATCCACCCTACAAAGGGGTAGGACAATCCTGGTTCTGGCTTAACTGCCAGTTTCATTATGACCGTTTATTGTTTTAGCTTTCTTTTTGCATTTCAAGCATATTTCTGCATAGAGAAAAAATACCCCTGGAAAGTTGTTTTTCTCCAAGAGGGAAAAAGCTAGGAGGCTGAAACTCTGCAGGTGTGTAGGGTATTATCCACCCTACAAAGGGGCAGGGCAATCCTGGTTCTGGCTTAACTGCCAGTTTCAGTATGACCGTTTATTGTTTTTAGCTTTCCCTAAGCATTTCAAGCATGTTTCTGCATAGAGAAAAAATAACCCTGGAAAGTTGTTTTTCTCCAAGACGGAAAAAGCTAGGAGGCTGAAACTATGCAGGTTTGTAGGGTACTAACCACCCTAACAAGGGGTAGGGCAATCCTAGTTCTGGCTTAACTGCCAATTTCAGTATGACCGTTTATTGTTTTTAGCTTTCTTTTTGCATTTCAAGCATGTTTCTGCATAGAGAAAAAATAACCCTGGAAAGTTGTTTTTCTCCAAGAGGGAAAAAGCTAGTAGGCTGAAACTCTGCAGGTGTGTAGCGTATTATCCACCCTACAAAAGGGTAGAGCAATCCTGGTTCTGGCTTAACTGCCAGTTTCAGTATGACCGTTTATTGTTTTAGCTTTCTTTTTGCATTTCAAGCATGTTTCTGCATAGAGAAAAAATAACCCTGGAAAGTTGTTTTTCTCCAAGACGGAAAAAGCTAGGAGGCTGAAACTATGCAGGTTTGTATGGTACTAACCACCCTAACAAGGGGTAGGGCAATCCTAGTTCTGGCTTAACTGCCAATTTCAGTATGACCGTTTATTGTTTTTAGCTTTCTTTTTGCATTTCAAGCATATTTCTGTATAGAGAAAAATACCCCTGAAAAGTTGTTTTTCGCCAAGAGGGAAAGAGCTAGGAGGCTGAAACTCTGCAAGTGTGTAGGGTGTTATCCACCCTACAAAGGGGTAGGGCAATCCTGGTTCTGGCTTAACTGCCAGTTTCAGTATGACCGTTTATTGTTTTAGCTTTCCCTATGCATTTCAAGCATGTTTCTGCATAGAGAAAACATACCCCTGGAAAGTTGTTTTTCTCAAAGAGAAAAAGCTAGGAGGCTGAAACTCTGCAGGTGTGTAGGGTATTATCCACCCTACAAAGGGGTAGGGCAATCTTGGTTCTGGCTTAACTGCCAGTTCAGTATGACCGTTTATTGATTTTAGCTTTCCCTATGCATTTCAAGCGTGTTTCGGCATAGAGAAAAAATAACCATGGAAAGTTGTTTTTCCCCAAGAGAGAAAAAGCTAGGAGGCTGAAACTCTGCAGGTGTGTAGAGTATTATCCACCCTACAAAGGGGTAGGACAATCCTGGTTCTGGCTTAACTGCCAGTTTCATTATGACCGTTTATTGTTTTTAGCTTTCTTTTTGCATTTCAAGCATATTTCTGCATAGAGAAAAAATACCCCTGGAAAGTTGTTTTTCTCCAAGAGGGAAAAAGCTAGGAGGCTGAAACTCTGCAGGTGTGTAGGGTATTATCCACCCTACAAAGGGGTAGGGCAATCCTGGTTCTGGCTTCACTGCCAGTTTCAGTATGACCGTTTATTATTTTTAGCTTTCCCTATGCATTTCAAGCATGTTTCTGCATAAAGAAGGAATAACTCTGGAAAGTTGTTTTTCTCCAAGAGGGAAAAAGCTAGGAGGCTGAAACTCTGCAGGTGTGTAGGGTATTATCCACCCTGCAAAGGGGCAGGGTAATCCTGGTTCTGGCTTAACTGCCAGTTTCAGTATGACCGTTTATTGTTTTTAACTTTCTTTTTGCATTTCAAGCATGTTTCTGCATAGAGAAAAAATAACCATGGAAAGTTGTTTTTCTCCAAGAGGGAAAAAGCTAGGAGGCTGAAACTCTGCAGGTGTGTAGGGTATTATCCACCCTAACAAGGGGTAGGGCAATCCTGGTTCTGGCTTAACTGCCAGTTTCAGTATGACCGTTTATTGTTTTTAGCTTTCTTTTTGCATTTCAAGCATATTTCTGCATAGAGAAAAAATACCCCTGGAAAGTTGTTTTCTCCAAGAGGGAAAAAGCTAGGAGGCTGAAACTCTACAGGTGTGTAGGGTATTATCCACCCTACAAAGGGGTAGGGCAATCCTGGTTCTGGCTTCACTGCCAGTTTCAGTATGACCGTTTGTTGTTTTTAGCTTTCTCTATGCATTTCAAGCATGTTTCTGCATAGTGAAAAAATAACCCTGGAAGGTTGTTTTTTTCCAAGAGAGAAAAATGTAGGAGGCTAAAACTCTGCAGGTGTGTAGGGTATTATCCACCCTACAAAGGGGTAGGGCAATCCTGGTTCTGGCTTAACTGCCAGTTTCAGTATGACCGCTTATTGTTTTAGCTTTCTTTTTGCATTTCAAGCATATTTCTGTATAGAGAAAAAATACCCCTGGAAAGTTGTTTTTATCCAAGAGGGAAAAATCTAGGAGGCTGAAACTCTGCAGGTGTGTAGGGTATTATCCACCCTACAAATGGGTATGGCAATCCTGGTTATGGCTTAACTGCCAGTTTCAGTATGACCGTTTATTGTTTTTAGCTTTCCCTATGCATTTCAAGCATGTTTCTGTATAGAGAAAAAATAACCCTGGAAAGTTGTTTTTCTCCAAGAGGGAAAAAGCTAGGATGCTGAAACTATGCAGGTGTGTAGGGTATTGTCCACCCTAACAAGGGTAGGCCAATCCTGGTTCTGGCTTAACTGCCAGTTTTAGTATGACCGTTTATTGTTTTTAGCTTTCTTTTTGCATTTCAAGCATATTTCTGTATAGAGAAAAATACCCCTGGAAAGTTGTTTTTCTCCAAGAGGGAAAAAGCTAGGAGGCTGAAACTCTGCAAGTGTGTAGGGTATTATCCACCCTACAAAGGGGTAGGGCAATCCTGGTTCTGGCTTAACTGCCAGTTTCAGTATGACCGTTTATTGTTTTTAGCTTTCCCTATGCATTTCAAGCATGTTTATGCATAGAGAAAAAATAACCCTGGAAAGTTGTTTTTCTCCAAGAGGGAAAAAGCTAGGAGGCTGAAACTCTGCAGGTGTGTAGGGTATGATCCACCCTACAAAGGGGTAGGGCAATCCTGGTTCTGGCTTAACTGCCAGTTCAGTATGACCGTTTATTGATTTTAGCTTTCCCTATGCATTTCAAGCATGTTTCGGCATAGAGAAAAAATAACCCTGGAAAGTTGTGTTTCTCCAAGAGAGAAAAAGCTAGGAGGCTGAAACTCTGCAGGTGTGTAGAGTATTATCCACCCTACAAAGGGGTAGGACAATCCTGGTTCTGGCTTAACTGCCAGTTTCATTATGACCGTTTATTGTTTTTAGCTTTCTTTTTGCATTTCAAGCATATTTCTGCATAGAGAAAAAAATACCCCTGGAAAGTTATTTTTCTCCAAGAGGGAAAAAGGTAGGAGGTTGAAACTCTGCAGGTGTGTAGGGTATTATCCACCCTACAAAGGGACAGGGCAATCCTCGTTCTGGCTTAACTGCCAGTTTCAGTATGACCGTTTATTGTTTTAGCTTTCCCTAAGCATTTCAAGCATGTTTCTGCATAGAGAAAAAATAACCCTGGAAAGTTGTTTTTCTCCAAGACGGAAAAAGCTAGGAGGCTGAAACTATGCAGGTTTGTAGGGTACTAACCACCCTAACAAGGGGTAGGGCAATCCTAGTTCTGGCTTAACTGCCAATTTCAGTATGACCGTTTATTGTTTTTAGCTTTCTTTTGCATTTCAAGCATGTTTCTGCATAGAGAAAAAATAACCCTGGAAAGTTGTTTTTCTCCAAGAGGGAAAAAGCTAGTAGGCTGAAACTCTGCAGGTGTGTAGCGTATTATCCACCCTACAAAAGGGTAGAGCAATCCTGGTTCTGGCTTAACTGCCAGTTTCAGTATGACCGTTTATTGTTTTTAGCTTTCTTGTTGCATTTCAAGCATGTTTCTGCATAGAGAAAAAATAACCCTGGAAAGTTGTTTTTCTCCAAGACGGAAAAAGCTAGGAGGCTGAAACTATGCAGGTGTGTATGGTACTATCCACCCTAACAAGGGGTAGGGCAATCCTGGTTCTGGCTTAACTGCCAGTTTCAGTATGACCGTTTATTGTTTTTAGCTTTCTTTTTGCATTTCAAGCATATTTCTGCATAGAGAAAAATACCCCTGAAAAGTTGTTTTTCTCCAAGAGGGAAAGAGCTAGGAGGCTGAAACTCTGCAGGTGTGTAGGGTGTTATCCACCCTACAAAGGGGTAGGGCAATCCTGGTTCTGGCTTAACTGCCAGTTTCAGTATGACCGTTTATTGTTTTTAGCTTTCCCTATGGAAGAAGACACACATTTTGCTTCTGCTGCATCAGCTGAAGATTTGGAACCAGATTTTGTGGATGAAACGCCAGAAGACCGAAATGCGACGATGGATCATGCTGTGGGAAGGTCCAAGGATGACAAATGGCTTGCTTCGGGGATCCGGAAGAGCGACCGTGACCTGCAATACAACGCTTTGTTTGATTGGGCTGAAGAAGTTGAGCAGCATGGCCTACCAAGCCTTTATGAAGATTATGAACTCACTAAACAGGTTTGGGACGACTACCAGGAGCAGCGGAGGTTGGAGGGGCTCCCACCATCGAGGACACGACCAAAAATTCTCGATTCTACGCCGTACGGACCGGAATTACCGCCAGGATGGGCTACAGAAGCGCGCAATGATGACTCAGCACTAAAAACGAAAGTAAAGGGTATTTCGCGATCAGAGGGTCTACGATCGATGCGACAGGGTCCAACGGACTGGTGGGATGAGCGCGAAGCTACCGGGAGCCAAACGACCTCAACGGACAACCGGGGGCGTCGAAAACAGCCGCGAACAGCGGAAACATCGCAACGAGGTACCGGTGACGTCAGCGAGATGAACGAGGACATGGGAAACGTAGTGGGGGCACAGGCGACCACTTCTACAGACCAACAGAGCCAAAACATTCCGGAAAGGATGGCGAATGCGGCGAAAAGACTCGGCGACGCCACGACGCTGTCGGCCGATGCGGCGGCCATTCCCGAGGGTAAGGGGCAGGCCGACCAGATACAAGGGCAGCAGCTACGACCTACAACAGCAGTTTTAACTGCTTCCAAGCAAGATCCAGCAGGCGAAGACCGCAGAAACCACTTCGAAACCGCCGAGGCGACCAGTGGAGTACAGAGACAAGCCACGGATGCAGCAGGAAGATCGGGTGACACAGGGGCGACCCCAAAACGGTCGCAAATGAGACGCCAGGTTAGCACACAGGAATATAGCTCGATACAGGCATCAGGTACCTCATACGATTTATTTGGAACACCGTCGGAGGGCTCCTTTCCCCCCTCCCGACAGGTCCTAGGGACTCAGAGGACTGACTCCGAAAAGGACATACCCGCACAATCACTTTTCTCCTCAATGGGGAGTAGTGGCCCGGAACCTCCAGCAAAGATACAGGCACGAGAACCACAGGAACGTACGGAGCAATACCCGCAATGGAGTGAAAACGATGGTCTGGATGATTATGATTCCACAATAGGAGGTATGGGTGATGGAGAACGACTCGGCCAGGACCTCATGTGGGACTCTGAGACCACCCCCCCACCTGGACAGCCGGACCCTGGCCCATCTACCACAATCCAGATGGAAGTTGAAACAGGAACCACCATGAAACAGCAGAGGGCACCGCCACCATTCGGAGGAAGTCGAGCGTCAGCATTAAAGAGGGGAGGAGAAGATTACCAGCAAACAGGAGGGGAACCAGACAGACTACCAAAACATCGCAGGGTCTTGACAGACACCGGTCCGCCCTTGATAGAACCAGGACAACGACCAGGTACCATGGAGCAACAGCACACACGTGCGGAACGTTCCCCCACGTATGCAGGGGCGGCGGCTGCAGGTGTGGAAGAGGTCGATGCACCACCACCGCCTCGAGCGAGGATTATACATCGCCCAATAATAAAATTGCAAAAAAGATCGGGGCAGCCAACCAGCAGAGAAGAGGTGTGGACCAAGATACTACGCCCATTGGGGGTGACCTTAGACAAGCTATGTGCCCTCACTCATTGGGGGAAAGAATCGCACCTGGATGTGGTATTCGAAACCCAAGCGGCAGCACTGCGGTTCCAATCGGCCTTTCTGACACATGGGGACATGCCTGACATAGCAGCTTATTCCATAACCAAGGCGGATGTACGCTTTCGACGGAAGGTAACCCTTCAATTTCGCTCCACCCACGTCGATCCCATTGGAATCGAAAGGTACCTTTCAAAATATGTTGATAAGGTTATCTCTATAGAGAAATCTAGAGATCCAAAGGCGGGCGGTGTATGGGATACCGGATGGATTGTTTGGGTGGATTTCAAATTGGAGGCGGCTGGGCCGGTGCATTTACCTGGAGTATGTTTTATCATGGGATTGAGGGGAGTTATCCGCTATGCGGGACAACCCAAAACATGCTATTTCTGCGGAGCCTTTGACCATTTGGTTTCAGAATGCAACCTGCGCCGCTGTTCCCGGTGTGGATGCCGAGAACACTTTGCCAGGGAGTGTCCTATGAGTTGTGCTCTATGTGCCGGCCGGCACCATTGGAAGGATTGTGACAATTTGATGTCGCCATATGTCCCAGAGGGCGGTTCCTCGGAGGTAAATTCTGCGCAGGATGCACGTCCTCCTCTTGGGATGCAAGAACCGCAGGAGCTCTCGCCTGACTTGGAAGCTTCACCAGACCCAATTATCACTCAGCCAACGCCGGAAGTTACTGCAGTGCCGGAGGATGTCGGAGACCATACCAGGGCATCACCACCTGATCCTGATACAGACCGTCCACCTCGTTTTCTGCAAACACTTGGACAAGACCTGGATATTGAACGAAAAACTACGACTCCATTGCCAGAGGAGGCTGAAGCTTCGATATTACACTTTGAAGCAGCGGACTTGGAGACTCATGCTCCCACTATACAGCCGGACCCAGAGGCCGGATGGACTAAAGTCACTCGAAAGGAGAGGGCATCCCGGACGAAATCCAACAGGCGATCCCGCTCTCTGGAGAAAGTTCCGAAGACAGTCGTGAGGGAACATGACCCTGGATGACTTTGACATTAGGGCATTACTGCCCCCTTCTCTGCAAGTTGGTGCATTGACCATTTGTTTGGACTTTTTGTATCTTGGATTTCCTTTGTATTATTTGTTATTTAATGGTTTCAGGGGACTTGGCTTCGGCCCTCCTTTTAGACTTCTTAATAACGGAAGCTCTTGGAGCTTTATTGGATTATACCTCCTTCAGAGACGCTCTCCTGACATTCAAGGTATTGTTTTAAGTAACTAGGAAGAACTGTGAGGATTATCCTCACACCACTTTTACCAGTTTGTTTTTATTTGCCATGTATTTAATGTCGTATTGACTAGAAATTGTATAAAAAGTTTTGACTTGGTTTATTGGTCCGGGTAGGACTTTGTAATTACTTTATGATTGAGCCCTGTTTAACAATAAAGTGGATTGAACTCCCTATGCATTTCAAGCATGTTTCTGCATAGAGAAAAAATACCCTGGAAAGTTGTTTTTCTCCAAGAGGGAAAAAGCTAGGAGGCTGAAACTCTGCAGGTGTGTAGGGTATTATCCACCCTACAAAGGGGTAGGGCAATCCTGGTTCTGGCTTAACTGCCAGTTTCAGTATGACCGTTTATTGTTTTTAGCTTTCCCTATGCATTTCAAGCATGTTTCTGCATAGAGAAAAAATAACCCTGGAAAGTTGTTTTTCTCCAAGAGGGAAAAAGCTAGGAGGCTGAAACTCTGCAGGTGTGTAGGGTATTATCCACCCTACAAAGGGGTAGGGCAATCCTGGTTCTGGCTTAACTGCCAGTTTCAGTATGACCGTTTATTGTTTTTAGCTTTCCTATGCATTTCAAGCATGTTTCTGCATAGAGAAAAAAATACCCCTGGAAAGTTGTTTTTCTCCAAGAGGAAAAAAGCTAGGAGGCTGAAACTCTGCAGGTGTGTAGGGTATTATCCACCCTACAAAGGGGTAGGGCAATCCTGGTTCTGGCTTAACTGCCAGTTTCAGTATGACCGTTTATTGTTTTTAGCTTTCCCTATGCATTTCAAGCATGTTTCTGCATAGAGAAAAAATAACCCTGGAAAGTTGTTTTTCTCCAAGAGGGAAAAAGCTAGGAGGCTGAAACTCTGCAGGTGTGTAGGGTATTATCCACCCTACAAAGGGGTAGGGCAATCCTGGTTCTGGCTTAACTGCCAGTTTCAGTATGACCGTTTATTGTTTTAGTTTTCTTTATGCATTTCAAGCATGTTTCTGCATAGAGAAAAAATAACCCTGGAAAGTTGTTTTTCTCCAAGAGGGAAAAAGCTAGGAGGCTGAAACTCTGCAGGTGTGTAGGGTATTATCCACCCTACAAAGGGGTAGGGCAATCCTGGTTCTGGCTTAACTGCCAGTTTCAGTATGACCGTTTATTGTTTTAGCTTTCCCTATGCATTTCAAGCATGTTTCTGCA
>NW_025058771.1:0-6446 GCF_019279795.1 Protopterus annectens | reverse complement strand
CTGGGACAGGAATCATCCCTCCAGTGCTGTCCTGTTTATTGCGACATGGTTTAGGTCTCTAGAGCATGTAGCTCAGAGGATAGATTTTAGGTGTAGCATGTCCAACAGCTCTGGGTTTGATATATTTTATATATTAGGTGAGATCACTCTTGAGTAGGTAATATGCTACGAGTGTAAAGCTGGGAGTTTTTGATATGGTCAGTGTAGGCATCTGTTTGAGGCCAGTAACCTCTTGTGAGATACTTCAATTCTTCTCCAGCTGCTGCAGATATTCTGTAGGGTACATTCCCAAAGGTGTTATATACTTCATAATGAGTCTAATGAGTGTTGAGTAGAGGGAATAATGACCTCTTTTTCCAGGATGAGAACCGGGTTGTGATGAGGTGCCATGGTAGTTGACTTCCCCTGACTACTGGTGGCAATGTGGATTATCAGAGAGACTACTGGGGTCTCACCTGGTCCCAAGGTCTCTTATCACACATTCGGTGTTAAGTAGACTGCTGCCTTTGTGGTAGTTCACAGTAGAGAGTTTTTCCTGCAAGGGATGACAATGCACTTTTGGCATTGAGCTTGAGGCCATGGCTCTGACTCCAGGCACTCTGTCTCAGTGAGGGCCTTCTGTAGATGTCCACATCATTTGGGACTCGATCATGGTCTCGAAGTTTGAGTCATTCAGAACTTCAAGGCCAGGAGGCCTTCTGTGTTAGCCTGTACCCTGTAGAGAAGTAGATACCAAACAGGAGAGGTCCTATGGACTGAACCCTGTATCACTTGTCACTCGGCCTGAAGTCAGATTGAAGAATGCACCTCATGGTGAGGGTTCTGTCAGTGAGCTAGTTGGCAAATCGCATTCCCAGACATAAGGATTTATACCTAGTTTAGTGAGTTTTTACTCTTATAATTTCCCGAATGGGGATGCCCGTGTTTTGCTAGGTCAAGATAGGCTGTGTGAACACCTTATGTTCGTCTATGGCTTTTGGTGATCGCCTCAAAGAAGGTTGACATGTTCAGGAGGCATGGTCTGCCTCACAAAACCTGAACTGAGTGTCCGATTGGCGTTACCAACATCTTTTGTCTTTGTTGTGAGATGCTTCTGTCAACTCTAAGGTTATTATCTATGCATTCTACAGAGAGATTGGTTTTGTTCTACTGGCTCTATAGTAGTGGGCATTGCAGGACGCACAGGAACTGCAGAGGGGGACAGATAGCCTCTTCCTCATAAAGAGCATTAACATTGTTTTATTAGGATTGAGAATAAGTTGGTGGTTGGAGAGATATTTTTCTAAGTCATTGAGGTCAGTCTGGGTTATGTGTAGGAGCAAAGATTTGATGGGCTGAGCAATATGGTGAAATCATCCGCACATTGAATTATGGTAGCATTATGTGTGACTGATGATAGCTCATTTGTGAAGATTGAGAAAAGCAGTGGGCCTAGTACTGATCCCTGTTGTACACCTACAGTGACAGGTAGGAGGGAAGAGATTTTATTTTGCCATTTTACAGACTGCTGATGGTCTGTTAGATGGCTTTGAAACCAAGACAGAGCAGATGTGGATAAGTTTAAGTTTGCAAGTTTGGATAGGAGTTTTTCATGTGAGACAGTGTCAGATGCTGTTGACATGTCAAGGAATAAAGTGAATATTTGGAGTCCTGTATTTCTGAGATGGTTAATAGTATTAGTAAAACTGAGTAGTGCAGTGGTGGTGCTGAGCTTTGGGTGAAAACCATGCTGGGATGAGGATAGTAAGTTGTTGGTTAGTACATAGAGTAGCTTATGTTTAAATGTACTTTTTCGTGACATTTTGGTACAGGCAGGGAGAATGGCTAAGGGTCTATAGTTGTTGAGTTCGGTAGATTAACCTCCTTTATGGAGAGGGATAATGAGTGATGTTTTCCATAATTTAGGGATGTATTGTTCAGAGATGGCCCAGATGATTAAGACTGAGACTGGGAGAGAGATGGTGCCGGCTACTATTTTGAGAAAGTCATTGGGAAGATGATCTGTAGCAAGGGCAGAGGGCATCAGTTTTGATAGTAACTTCTTAATGGTGTTAGTTTGTATAGGTTTAAAAGAGAAAGAGTTTAGATCATTTGAGGTTTGTGTTGGAAGGGATAGACGAGTGATTTTTTTAGAATGGACCAGGGATAAGACAAAATTAATGAAATAAGAGTTAAACTGAGAGGCAGTACACTTTGGGTGGTTGGGGTTGGAGTTTTAATATGTCCTGGTTTTAGGAGGTTATTGATGGATTGCTAGAGTTTTTGGGGGTTATGCTGATACTTATTTTGAGAGGTTGTGTAGTAAACTTTTTGTCTTGTTTGATCTGTTTTTTGGCTTGGTTTCTTTTAGATTACCCAAAGCTGCATCGTTGTTTCCATCTTTTAGTTTCAAAGATACTGGTACTAGGTTTTCTCTCTTGCTTAAGAAGTGCTCTTGACCTTTGGGAGCCAAGGCTCAGGTTTTGATTTGCGGGCATTTTCTTAGAGGCTAGCGTCTGCGGATATTGAGGAAGATGCTGTTGAAGTATTCTATGGCCTGTTCGAAAGGCAGGTGTATTCTTGCAAGGTCCAGTCACTTTCGTAGAAGAGGTTAAATATTTCAGGCAGGAAGTTTTTTTTTTGTTGTTGCGCGAGCTCATAAACTATGTCTTTATTTAGATATATCACTGTCTAATTAGGTAGGTGGGATTGTGATTACTTAGATAAGCTGGGAGGCAGCCAGTCTGATAGATTTGTGAGGGTTTATTTGTTAACGTCCAGTCAAGTATTGATTGTTTACCACTATGCTTGTCAGTCCTAGTAGGGGAGTTAATAATTTGGTGGAGGCCATAAAGGTTAATGAAGTCACTTGGAGTACTTGAGGTAAAGGAAGACCAATCTAGGTTAAAGTCACCCATGATTATGGTTTCTTGGCTAAATGTGGAACTTACCCAAAAGAGGACGTCTTTGATGGTGGCTGGGCTGGGTTGCTGCTGGGTGGCAAGCAGGCAGCCATGAGGTCGGTACTTTTACCGGCATTGGATCCTAAGTCATGAGGATTCCAAGTTGCTTTTGACCTGCAAACTGTGTTTAGTTGTTCTAGGTGAAGGTGATTTGTGTAATATGTCAATCCCTCTTCCCCATTTGTGAGGCCTGTCTAGTCTTGGAATATTGTACCCAGGGGATAGTATTTGCCGTTTCTATTTGTGGTTTTGTTTTCAGGATTCTTTCTTATGACTAGCGTCAGAGAGTATTGGATTGAGGGTTGCATGAAATTCCGGAATTTATTGACTCAAGCTTTCTCAGGTTCATATTCAAAATAAGGAGTTTCTTGTCCCAAACTGATTTTTCTTGCGCCGGTAGTTTTCCGGGGTTGCTTTTTGCACATTTATCAAGACCAAATTACATTCTTATATCAACTGAAAAAGTTTTAACAACTTGCAGTTGTGCTTTCAGTCTTCATCTGATGCAATTTATATAGTTTTAAATCATTGACAAAGAGAAGATGTGAGAGATGTTTCATACCCCTAAGCCGTTTAGAGCCAAATTATGAAGCCGTGGCCTAAGCTGTTAACAGACAGCTTGATGGGCTATGTGGGCAAGGCAGAATAATAATGTGACAGAGAGTCACCCTGAATATCCCCTTTGAATTTTTATCCCTGATAAAACGTTTGGGGTTCTTCATTATGGCTTTTAATTGCAAAGTGGTCTGTCACTTTTCATGGAAGCAATGTAATGCAGTTGATCAGTGGTGTATCTTATACATTTTAAGCAGTCTTTTGGTCCATGAGTGTGGGATACTATCAAATGCTTTTATAGCCAATCTTAAGCTATAGTTTAGATTCTTCCCTTTACAGTTCTACACTATGACTTTATTTAGCTAAATGATCCTCTCTGTTCCATATGACTTTCTTTTTACGTCTTTTATTCTTATTGCCAGCACTGAGTTTTCTTCTAAATGACTATAAACCTCTATTGGCATCAATTCCAGGTTAGTTTATATGTCGTTGAAGCAAATCTCTATTGGTCTATAATTTTTAGGGTAGCTTATAGGTTCACTCTCAAGTAGGAGCATTGTTTTTCCTGTTTGCCAGTTGGTGTCTGTTCAGGGTGCACATATAAATAGTTCTTCTCATGGCTAAATCTGCATGCAAAGATGTTAATACTTTTAACCAAAAGTTAGGTACTGCATCTCGGCCTGTGGTTTTCCAGTTAGAGGCTTTTCTTAACTTTGTTTCAATCTCTCTGGCTGTTACTTCATCCCATTTAATATCCTGCACCTTTTAAACTTCTTATTCATTCTTTTACTTCTATTAATTTAGCATCTTTGTTATGTTCCACAGGATCTTCATAGATACTTCTTCAAAAATGTATCTACTTCCTCTTTTTTGGTGATCTTTAAATTCCTTTTACCTTGTTTCCCAATTCTCTGTAAAACTTTTTTGGGTCATTAATAAATTGCTTATTTTATACTTTTCCTTTATATTTATCTGCATATCTTCTAAGTTTTTCTGACTGTGTTAAGATTTTTAGTTTACTTGTGATAATGCATGATAGATCCTGAACTGTTCTAATGCTGTGCATTGCTTTTATCACGTCTAGCTAAGTATTTTTGTTGAGCTGTTCCCTCTTCTATACTCTTCTAACAGTGACATATCTTGTCTTAATTGTTTTATAGTTTTCTCTATTTGATACTTCCATGATGGTATTGGATTTCTTCCCTTCCTATCCATCACTACCCTGTGTTCTTGTGGTAGAGCTTTATCAGTTATTAATTTAGCTGCACAGTAATATATCCTGTTTACTTCTGTTATATTGCATAGATCTCTGTGGACTGTCCTAATTACTGTGTTCATTTGTTTTATCAAACTTCTGGCTTTTTGGGTTTTATTGACCTTCTGCTGTCTATTTCTTTCATTGATCTTAATATGCCGATCTATCTCTGTTAAGTCAAGCAACTCTTCTCTTAGTTTGTTTTCTTCTAAACTGAGGGCACATTTTTGTTTCTTCTATTTCCTGTGGCATTCTGTAGAGTTCTACAGCATCTTCCTGTGGCACATTCTCTTCAATTTCATCCTGTGCCATCTCCATTGTCTTGTCATATGGGAACTCACTGGCCTATCACTCTTCAACATTAACTGCGTCAGGGTTTCCATAGTTTCGCCCTTCCCTTTACGCCCAACTTCAAGTGAATGTTTATAACTGGTTTCTGGTGGAAGGCTGCAAAATATTTCCATATGGCACCTGACCAATTGCTTCCCTTTCCACTGCTCTCTTAATTTTGGACATCCATTGCTCTATCCTTTGTGGTCAAGCAAGTACTTCCCAAGTTCTAGCAAGAAATCTGGGACAAAGTCTGACAAAATGTATTGCCCAAAATAGGGACAGATTTAACTATTGTTCTACAAACTTAGAAAGTTGTCAGAGTAAATAGGCTTTTATTAATATACATTGAAGGATCTGATGTCTGAAATCTAAATGTGGCTGCCGTCATTTTTATTTTAGTCCTCAGACTAATGCGGGCACTCCTGCCAGAAAATCCTCAAAATTTTATATGAACACATTTAAAAAATGAGAGGCAAAAATCTGGATGCCATTCTGCAGTAAATCTGCACAGCTGAGAGGCACGCTTGCGGCGCTCTAGAATTAGATTCCTTCTTACACCGACCTTCATTTCCTGAGGCAACCCTACAATCCCAATTTCTATTTTAACTCTCCAATACTGATCCTTTTCTACTTTCCACTTCTTGCCCTCCAGTTATTGTATTGTAAAGTTTTCCACGTCTGGATTCCTTTGCATTTATTTAAATATCTGTGGTGTTGCTCTTTTTGTATTGATTAGTTTTGCTTTCTCCTTTGCATAGATATTGCACCATATTAAATCTATTTTTCTTTCCCATGTCCATATTTCTTCTTCAAATGCCTCCTGGTCTTCCTGTTTCTCCCTACTTTGGAGATTCGTTCCATCATGCTGTGATTTAACCTGTGTTAGATCTTCTACTTCACAGGCACTCCATAACTTCAACTTCTGTTTTTTAGCTTCCACTTTACTAATCTTCCTTTCTACATTCCCTCTTTGCAATATTTTTTATTGTGAAAATGTCCATGTGTGGATGCCTTTGCCTATATTTCTCTTTGAATATCTTTGAGGCTGCCTTTTTTATGTTGATTAATTTGGCTTTTGCCTTTGTATAAATATTGCACCATATCAAATATCTCTTTCTTTCCCATGTCCATATTTCTTTCTTATACTTTTCAAAAACATTTAGGTTTTGTTATTTATATTTTCACACTTTCTTAGATGCTTTTTTTTCCAAACGGATCAAAGTTTCTTGGTCTATATACTGTTTTTCACAAATCTGTTGTATTAATGACCACAAATTTGTATTTGAGGCTTCTGAGAGTTTTTCTTGTGGAAGTATTTTTCTTTCCTCTAATTTCTCTCTTTTTTTTTTTTAAATTTCCTT
>NW_025058770.1:0-6097 GCF_019279795.1 Protopterus annectens | reverse complement strand
GGGGAAATTTAATTTTTAAAAACTCACCCATTAATGGAAGACAATTAAAATGGGGAAAATGAATAAGAAAGTACCTCAGCACTCAAAGTACCCTTAAGACAACAAGTAGAAGAGAGAAACAGACTTAGATGAAGAAGATAGGCAGCATCTCCAAACAGCATGTGAGATGACTGCAAAACACATATGTGGCCAAGCAAAGGACAGAAATAAGGTACGTAAAGAAAGGTTACTGAGGAAGTCACAGAAGTTATCAAAAGAAAGGAGGAGTGCAGGACCAAAGTGGGACATGGAAAAGAAAGACTAGGGTCCGGAAGGAATACTGGATGGTTAAGAAGGAAGCTAAGAATAGGAGGTTCTACCCAGCTTCCCAGAAAATGACCTCAGTACTTGACATAAAAGAAACTGTCAGGTTGCAAGACAAACACAAAAAAAGATAAGAGTCGGTGCACCCTTCTACTCACCAGGCCCACCAGGCACCAAGGTACATACAGAAAAAGAAAAACATGGAAAATGTGATGCACGCCATGTCCAGACTGAAATATTGCTAAAGTTTCCTCAAATGGATCATTCCTAGCCACAGCATCCCACTGAGTACAATCAGAGAAACATAAAGTATACCTGAAGGATTACAGGGAGGCCATTCAGCCCAACACACGGACATATGGCTGATTTAATCAAGATCAGTGTTATAAAACACACTATACAACAGAAGGCCGAGATTTCTCGTCTTCCAAAACTAAGCAGGAGAATGCTCAACAGAAAAAAAAATCCCATGTTAGTATCAACAGTCAAATCAGGAAACTCGTCAAGTCTTCAAAAGCTAAATAAGAGAGTAAAATAGCCCTATGCAAGAAGTGGCAGCACAACAAAGTATGTTTTAGTTAGGTCAGAAATCTTAAGGAAATTACTCTAAAACGTGCTGAGTTAGCTGATGATGACAGTACATATTCAAGCAGAAGACATAGTAAACTTGCTGTCCTTTACATTCAATGAAAATTTCATCCATTTATCACCTCTGGTCACTTTTGATGAAATTCCCCTATGAATTCCATTTTCTGATGATATCACAAAAGCAAAGAAATTGTCACTGCACTCTCTAAAGTAAGATAAACAGCATCTACGAACCCTGATGGAATCCCAAGGTGCCTAGTAAATAGCTCAGGCATGACCTAGCACACCAATTCAGTTCTCCATATAACAACAGTCTCCAGACAGGCTTTGCTCCAGTAGAGTGGAGGACAGTAACAGTCATCCCTTTTCACAGGGGTTGGCCATCAATACACCCAGGAAACTACTGAACCATAAGCCTTAGACTGTTATGCAAGGAGAATCATGAAGCTGAAAACCCCTTTTTTTAAAGTCACTTTCATCTGAAAGGCCAAATGGTACTGTGGTAAAGATGTATGCCTTTCAACCACAAAGTGCGTGGTTTGATTCTCACCACTGGAAAGAGTTTTACACATATGAAGGTTAATATTTTTTTTGCCCTGAGAAGGAGTGAGACCAGATAGTGAAGCGGTTAAGGTGTTCGCCTCCCATTCACAAGGTACAAGGTTCGATCCTGACCTCTGGTCAATGCATTATCTCCGGCCTTTGCGTTATCTACTTGTGCTTCTGTGGGGGTCTTTTCCCCAAATCATGCTGAATGTTAACGTGTGAAACTCACCCATTAATGGAAGACAATTAAAATGGGAAAATGAATAAGAAAGTACTCAGCACTCAAGAACCCCA
Source organism: Protopterus annectens (assembly GCF_019279795.1). Classification (NCBI taxonomy): domain Eukaryota; kingdom Metazoa; phylum Chordata; order Ceratodontiformes; family Protopteridae; genus Protopterus; species Protopterus annectens. Next base: position 4,366 of record NW_025058770.1, on the reverse strand, counting down.
AGACAAGTAGAAGAGGAAACAGACTTAGATGAAGAAGATAGGCAGCATCTCTAAACAGCATGTGAGATGACTGCAAAACAGATATGTGGCCAAGCAAAGGATAGAAATAAGGTACTTAAAGAAAGGTTACTGAGGAAGTCAAGGAAGTCATCAAAACAAAGGAGGAGTGCAAGACAAAGTGGGACATGGAAAAGAAAGACTAGGCCAGGAATGAATCAGGAAGGAATACTGGATGGTTAAGAAGGAAGCTAAGAATAGAGTTCTACCAGCTTCCAGAAAATGACCTCAGTACTTGACATAAAAGAAACTGTCAGGTTGCAAGACAAACACAAAAAGATAAAGTCTTGCACCCTTCTACTCACCAGGCCCACCAGGCACCAAGGTACATAGAAAAAGAAAAACATGGAAACTGATCTACGCCATGTCCAGACTGACCATTGGTAAAGTTTCCCACCGGATCATTCCTAGCTACGGCATCCCCACAGAGTACAATCAGAGAAACACTATACCTGAAGGTACACGGAGGGAATTCAGCCCAACACAGGACATATGGCTGATTTAACAAGATCAGAGTTATAAACACACTATACAACAGAAGGCCGAGATTTCTGTCTAAATCTAAGCAGGACAGTGCTCAACAGAAAAAAAAATCCCATGTTAGTATCAACAGACAAATCAGGAAACTCGTCAAGTCCGCAAAAGCTAAATAAGGGAGTAAAATAGCCCTTTATGCAAAGTATAACTGTAAAGTATGTTTTAGTTAGGTCAGAAATCTTAAGGGAAATACTTGAAAACGTGCTAAGTTGGCTGATGAAGACAGTACATATTCAAGCAGAAGACATAGTAAACTTGCTGTCCTTTACATTCAATGAAAATTTCACCCATTTATCACCTCCGGTCACTTCTGATGAAATTCCCCCTATGATTCCATTTTCTGATATCACAAAAGACGAAACTGTCCCTGCACTCTCTACAGTAAGATAACCAGCATCTACTTAACCCCTGATGGAATCCCAAAGTGCCTAGTAAATAGCTCAGGCATGACCTAGCACACCAATTCAGTTCTCCATTTAACAACAGTCTCCAGACAGGCTTTGCTCCAGTAGAGTGGAGGACAGTAACAGTCATCCCTTTGCACAGGGGTGGGCCATCAATAAACCCAGGAAACTACTGAACCATAAGTCTTAGATTGATATGCAAGGAGAATCATGAAGCTGAAAACCCCTTTTTTTAAAATCACCTTTACCTGAAACGCCAAATGGTACAATGGTTATCATGCATACCTTTAAACCACAAGGTGCATGGTTTGATTCTCACCACTGGAAAGAGTTTCACAGATATGAAGGTTTATATATTTTTTTCCCTAAGGAGAGAGACCAGATAGCAAAGCGGTTGTCTTGTTCACCTCCCATGCACAAGGTACAAGGTTTGATCCTGACCTCCAGCCAATGCATTATCTCCGGCCTTTGCATTATCTACTTGTGCTTCTGTGGGGGTCTTTCCCCCAAATCATGCTGAATGTTAACGTGTGAAACTCACCCATTAATGGAAGTCAATTAAAATGGGAAAATGAATAAGAAAGTACTCAGTACTCAGCACTCAAGAACCCCAAGACAAGGGGGCATGGCCAAGGATGAACACAGGATAGCAGCAGATTTCTTCAGCTCCACCAACATAACTACACTGACAGGAAATAATTACTTTAAAATTCAACTAATTAAATAATTTTCTTTCTAAATACATTTGGAATATCAGTATCTTGAATAATATCTAAAAAAGAAAGAAAATTTAAATAATTTTCCTCTCAGAAATCATCTTGGAAATTTCTCTTTCATCACCTCTGTTCAAAATGAGTTCCAGTAAGGCTAACAGTCAGGATTCCAGCATCAAGAAAGAGCTTCAGTCTTTACTATCAACTATTCAGCAACTAACAACTAAAATGGACAGACTGGATGTTAAAATTGATAACTTTATAGAAAAAAACACAAAACAAATGGATTTGTTACATCAAGACTTACAACATCAGAAAGCACAGATTACAGGTATAGAAGAGACTCTGCATAATGATATGGACAACAGAGATTCAGGAAAAGAAATTAACATTGAATTTTACTGAAACAGAACACACACCTTCAATCCAAACATTGACCTGGAGAAAACAGATACCAGATGCTTACTATAATATTAGGAATTTTGGACTGCAGAAAATATAGAAGGTAACAACATTACTTCCTTTTAAATGTAGCTTCCCAAAACTTTAAGATCTGTCAAGGCATTTTCTTTGGTATTAGAAAGAGCCCATAGGTGCTGTCTAATTCTAATACTAATAAAAGTATCCTAGATCAGTTATTCTAAGATTTTTATCATCTTATGACAAGGAAATATAGTAAAATCTGCATGGGCTAAATCACCACTATAAAAATTAATGAGGGCAACTGTGTGCATTTTGATAATGACTATTCTTCCTTGGTAATAACTAAAAGAAAAGTTTTTTTGCCATTAATAAAAGAGAGCTTGAAAGCACAGTTTCAAAACTCATCTTTTATTTCCTGCCAAACTAAAAATCCTTTTTTCTAGTGGCTAGAAGTTTGAAGACTTGGACTCTGCTTTGCTGTATATTAAAAAAATAAAATACAGATAAAATAGAAGATATGGAATGAGCAAGTCCTTGGCTAAAGAGGATGGCAACAGGAGCGTCTTGGAAGACTGGGAGAAAGCAAAAAAAGACTAAAAATAGGCCAGCATGTTCTATATTTCTTTAGACTCTTTAATTACAGTTACTACATTTTTTAGAGAAGCCACAAATATCTTAAATATTTATTCAGTTTCTTTTTGTGTGCAAAAGAGACTTTGTTTTGTTTTAAATAATCAAACTTTCTGAGGAACAAATAACCTGCTATAGATCAACTTGTTTTCTCTTTGTGATAAAAGAGACCTAGGGTTAATAATTTGATACATTTCCTTTTCTCTTCTTGTTTTAAATAATGTCATTCTCTCTAGCTATGCAAATTTAGTGAGGGGTTGGGGGCAGGGAGAGAAGTATGATGAAAAATATGGAATAAGGAAAAATAACACAATTTCTTTAAAATTATTTGTCTTTGTTTAAATACTGTTGCTATAAAATATTATACCATGACTTAGAAATGCTTATACATGATTTCTAATAATATGTCATGATATAATTACAATTAATTAGAACTAAAACTAGTTATAGTAATATGTCTCATGTTCAAATTATTAAAACAAACAGCAAATAATATATCTTTGTAGATACTCTTTGTAGAGTCCCTTTTTTTCTTTCTTCTCTTTTTTTCTTTTCCCTTTTGCTCTCTCTCTCTCTCTCTCTTATAAATACAGTTATGCTTCTGATAATACTGATATATATGCAATAAGATCTGTATGAGAAAATGAAATGGGGCATATAAAATAAGTTGTATTTATGTTAAATAACTGTAGGCTTGGTTCACTGTCATAGAGACTGTAATGACTTGTAAAATACTTGAGAAAGGTTTGCACTGTTTAGATTCATTTGTATTACAAAATGAATGTCAGTCATACTTTTACTAAATTCCATAGAATGTTATAGGAGACAACCTGGGATGTGTGTTTCCTCGTGAATGATGTCCTCAAGTCATTTTAAAAGCTTCAACACTCCAGAATACACAGAAGGCTAAGCAGCCATTTGAACTTTGACCCCTGATTTCACACTGACACATACAGATTCAAGTATACTGTTTCAGGAAGTAGAGGCAGCTGCTGTAGAAATGCACGACTTTGTGATGAAAAACGAACTTTTATGACACCTAAATGTGGTTATTTTTTATAACAACCTTTACTTATTTAAGATGTAATTTATAAAATATAAAAGTTATAATGATTTTAAAAATGACTTAGTATGCCATAATAAACAAGTGAGATATTTTAGAGGCATAGAAGGTGAAACACACTTATACACTTGTTTTTGAAAGCTTATATGACACAACACTTCAATGTATATAAATACTTATGATTTTAAACATATATAATGTTATAATCATTTGCCTTGACAACTGACAAACACATGTATCATTATGATTGTATTTAAGAAGAAATTGTCATGTGACATATTTTAAGCTGCAATTCAGATATATAAATACAGATAACTTTCATCACAATGATTTATGTGTAACCAAGGAATTAACATTGCTGTAGTATGATCTTTTAACTTATGCATGAGGAATAAATATTTTTATTTAATTGTAATAATAAATATATGAAAGAAGAAAACTTTTTAGTGCAAGTAATTAAAGTTTAAAACTATTAACTGCATTCTTAAAAAAAAAATGGAATTTTTTTTTCTTTTTTTTTTCCCCCCCCCCCAATAAAA
>NW_025058769.1:0-6428 GCF_019279795.1 Protopterus annectens | reverse complement strand
TCACTATGTCTGCACCCAGGTATGTACTGTGTGTAGCTCATCACTATGTCTACACCCAGATATTTACTGGGTATAGCTCATCACTATGTCTGCACCGAGTTAAGTACTGGGTGTAGCTCATCACTATCTCTGCACCCAAGTATGTACTGGGTGTAGCTCATCACTACGTCTGCACCCAGGTATTTAGTGGGTGTAGCACATCACTATGTCTGCACCAAGTTAGGTACTGGGTGTTGCTCATCACTATATTTGCTCCCGGTATGTACTGGGTGTAGCTCATCAGTATGTCTGCACCCAAGTATGTACTGGGTGTAAATCATCACTATGTCTGCACCCATGTATGTACCTGGTTTTGCTGATTGCTATCACTTTTGTTTTTGTTATATGTTTTTATCATGCCAATGTGTGTGTTGTCTTTGTCTTGATTAGCCAAATAAAATATAATATGATCAGCAAAGTCTTACCTTCTCTTCTAGATCCTGTCAGTAGCATCCATGTGTATGTGATAATTTGGTCTGTCTTCCCAATTTTCCAAATACAGAGCAAAAACCAATAGTAAGTGAGTCTGGTGACCCCTGTTGTAGTTTTTTTTTCTGCCACTCCCCCAAACAATATTATTTTGGCTTGTACACTGTCATATAATTTTTATTACTTCAGTTCAGTTTTGCGGAATTCCAAAATTATCTAATACAAGGACCAACATACTCTGTCCAACACTTTTTCTGCATCTAGTCTCAAAAGTATACATATTTTGGTGGCTGTAATATCATTCTATAGCATAAAAAATCCCATTAATGTTGAAAGTTTACTTTCCTTCTATAAACCCACCCCGGGATTCATGAAGCTCGGCGCAAGGCCGGCGTAAGGTCTGCGCCGGCGGTGCAGTGAATAGCCGGCGCAGTAGCGCCATATGCATATTAATGAGAGTGCACCGCAACCACAGACACGTGCGTAGTGTACGTGAGCGAGCCCAGGTAGGATGCGTCTGGAGGTGTGTCTAAGGCGGCAGGAGGTGAGCAACCTAATGTGCTGACAGCCACGGTCCGCCCATAATAGTAATGGCAGCAGCCAGGTCCCGTGCAGAATTAAACGCACGTAGAGTATGCAACATAGTACCCGTCCCAAATAAACGGAGAAGCAAATACAAGCCACGAAGGCTTAAGTGTACCCGTCCAAGGAGCAAAGGATACGCATAAGACCGTGTTTGTCCCGCAATGCACCGTCAGTGGTTACACTCAGAGAAGGTGTACAGCAGCATGTCAGTGCGCCGCACCGACATAGGAGCAGCGACTAAGGTCACCACCTGTCCCACTCTGGGTGGGGCAGTCTGTCTATGGGCAGTTGTATCCCGAAAACGATTAAAATGGCAAATGTGCTAAGATTGTAGGACATAATGATATCCCGTATTTAATGTAATGGTAGCATGAATTGGTTATTTCTGTAACTGAAATACCTAAATGTCACAAGAAACAGAATAAGCAAGCAAACTGCCACAACAATAAGTTGTTATTTAGGCAAACAAGTGAAGTTCTATGCTATATAGTGACCGTGTGTATGTGTCGGCCTGTAAAGTCAGATGTGAGTCCCGAAATATCCCAGCTTGAAACTGGAAAAGGTGGCAACCCCAGTAGCGACATGGGCATGGTCACCAGGGTTACCAGCTGTCCCAATGTGCCATGGACAGTCCCTGATTGGACAGTTGTGTCCCTGCAACAATCAGAAAAATGGAAAATGACCTCAGATCCTGCCAAAATATTCCCGCAATATACATGTAATAGTAGTATAAAACATATACATTTGTATATGAAACACATACATGGCATAAGAAAATGAATAAGGAACCCAAATGCTTACAGAATAAGCTTATAGTATGGCAAACAAGTGAAGTTCTGTCAACTGCACTTGCCGTGGGTATGTGTAGTCCTGCAAATTCAAGTTTCACATAACATGCCCCACTATGGGCATTGGAAAAGGTGCCAACCATAATGGTCACAAGCAGTAGTGAGAGTACATAACCGGGTAGCTGTGTCAACATAACAACAGTAAGGAATCAAGATACCTTAAACACAGGCAAACATGTGCATAGCAACATATCCCACACCCAGCAACGTCTCTGTCGCATACACTGGATGGCGTATGTTGAAGTGTAATATCCAGAAGCAGAACCCATGCATTCAGATGTAATACACAATAGCCTCATTGTACATGTCAGTCCCACCCATGTACACCTGTGCACCCTAACCTGCTAGCATCCGTGTGCAGCTATACCCCCACACACAATGTGCATACCTGAAATGTGGTAAGATGTTTGTGTTAGGCAATGCCACGCAGCCAATACGCACACATGCCACCAACCCAGCTCAGGTACAGATATGTAAATGGCTGCATGTGAATGTGTCTCCAGAATGTGTACATCCCGCATGTGGTATGTACCGCAAACCATATAGGTTTGCATACACACGGTGCACATAACTGTACACATGTGGACAAGTCGGGTTGTTGAACCACCGCGATCGATGATTAGCTATGCAGTGAAGTCGATCACATATAGCGGAACACGTCACCAAACAGGACGTCCTAACAGGGTGCTACAGGCAAAGAAGGGAAGGTGGGACATCACATGTGGAGAGTAGCGTGCCGGACGCCAAATACACACGGTCAAGAAAGGACGGAACAACATGCATATGGCCCGGATGGATGTTGTTCAAAAATATATATAGAAACACATATGAAGTGCCAATTTAGACTCGAAATACTATATAATGCATTGAATTGTACCGCATAATATGGCAGTAGAACTAAGCCTGCATGTAATTGGTGAAGCTAAGCTGTAGTGTGATGGAATTCTGATCCTGGCAGTAACCAGTACAGCAGGCTTATGTCTGTCAGCATTAATTATCTGCTGGGTTACAGAACAATAAATGTATGTACATGCATAACATCACCCCTTCCCTGAGGAGGATGGCCTTGTGAGCTCATCGAAGATAACAGTACAACTCCTTACCAGAGAGACAAAGCAACGATTAAGAAATTAACTGACTACTGTATCGAACAGTCTAGGGTCCTTGAAACAGCTACAATCACAGAAGGCCACTGTAATTGACAAGGTGCCTTGCAAGGCTGTGTTATTCTCATGGGAAACCATTTTAAAAGCACGACCCAGCACCCACGTATGTATAGACTATTGTGGACCATAGTGATGGAAATGCCTTGTGACTGACCACATCATTAATGTGTGCAAAAGATGATAGTTACACAATGCTCATACAGCTGTAACATGTATAGAGTAAAACAAATGTCTAAACTTTTACTGCATAGTTCTTTGCCTCCTGCTGCACAGTAGTAAAACGTCATTAATCTCAGCTTCCTGTGTCATTGACTGTCATTTTGAAAATACGAATGAGTGTTACAGTTTGATTTAAACAACTCAATTGACAGATGTGTACGTTCTAGCATGGGAATAGGTCAAGCCAACCATCACAATGTCCATGTGTACCACATACAAACAGCCAGTAACACGCAGTAGTAGTGCATGAAGGCATACACGACTGTGGGAATAGTACAGGACATATGGCACGTGCCAAGTGCAGATGCATGACACAAACCCCAGGATGGGTGTCCCTGCAAAGAGGAACATGTGCCAACCACACCTCCCACAGATGTACCGGCAACAAAAACACATGGCAAACACACAGAAACACTACTGTCCAACACACGACTGCAACGGAGCCTGGTCAAACACCAACATGAAGCATGCACAAACGGGAACTTGTGTAATGTTTGCCTTAACACACCCCCATAGGCCAAAGAAGAATAGAATGGACATATGCATGTAATGTTGTGAAGGATGTGTGGTAGTCCTCAGTATCACAGTGTTAGGGACACAGATACACTGTCATCAACTGTGACGTATGTGCACTGTACACAGCATACCTGCATGTAATACAGAGGACAATCATGTGCCACAGAAATATACACTGGAGCAAGAGTATAGGGGATAGACAATTGTAAATGTGACAAACTATGAATATAGGTTCATACGTCCATAGGTACAGGGTAGGCCATCGTCCCAGGCTCAGCCATAACACTACACCATAGTTAGGATGACTTTGCCAACCTTCTGTGCTTCAGATAAAATACTCATGATATTGCTGTACCTCCGTCAAGCAGTGATAATGATGTAATCCCTGGCCTATACCTGCAATTCTCCATCCAATGGACAACATACCCACAACAAGGTTAGGAAGGATCTCTGTCTCACATGTACTGTGATGTAGATCCACAGCATTATGAGTGTCTGGGTGATATATGTGTCACTCAAACACATCCCATTAATGACCGTGACAAGGTAAATGTCACCTGCCCTAGTGGTTCTGAGGGATGCAGATACAGTAGGTGAAGCATAAAATGACATATGGGTTGACATGGCCTCGTATGTCAGGCACAGGTCAACACTAAACAGCAGGTATGTGACGAATGTGGCAGGGGTCCTACAAGTGGGGCAACATTACACAAAATGATGTCATCCTGCATCTGTACAACAATTAACCTATGAGGGCTTCCCAGCTGCTGTAGGTGTATGGTCAGATACAGTCTGAATGGGGCAATGTAGTAAATCCTAGGTGTAACACGAATGGGTACAAGGAGACAATGACCTAGCCTGATGTAGATGTGAATCCCTGCACAAACAGGTGGGCAATGTAGAAGTCCCACACAACCACGATAGCAACGGTGTGTTGAATGAATGGTGACCGACAAACTCTGTCCCCTGATCCCTGGTAATCACCCCTGTGCTGACTGGACAGCCACCTATATGCTGGACAGGGTGACCTAGTAGTTCTCCACAGGTATGATGTTGCATTACTTAGCATTTAGCTGTGGGACATGTCCCTGACAGCACATATGCATATCTGGGAGCCCCCTTCGAACGATATCTGTATCACATGTCCGTCCCACTTTGCCTCCTCTTTTGCAGTCATCTATAAACAATGTTGCCCATAAAACCCCAGTGAGTGCCTGTACCGAGGAAAAGAAGATGTATGACAGGACTGCCCCCACGGATGGGGCCCATGAGACACCACTCTCGAACGGCAGTAGGCCTGATATGCTGCCAGCAAGTCTGACCGTGGGTTGTGTCACATAGACAGGTTACAACACATTCTGTGATGTACGTGTTTACATTCCAGCCAATGTGTTTATCAACAATACCTGAGGGGGCTTATGTGATGAAGGCCTTTGCCAGGGCAAGGTAGGCTGTATGGACTGCAACACCCCATCAATGGCCTCGTGACTGTCCCAAAATGTCAACCATGCTTTAAAGGCATGAACCCCCCCTGAACAAGACAAACCGTGTTGGATGCAAAGTATGTATGTCCCCTATGCAGTCATATACGAGCCGCAGTATGATCCCCCCCATGTCTTTGCAGATAGGTCTCATCATGGTAATGGGACAGTAATAACCAGGCTCAGTGGAGGCATTGGCCCTGTGACGTGGGACTACAGTTGCCATGCGACACAACCTGGGTACCTTACCTGAGGTGAGGCTACAAAGAAATAGCTGTCCTAACTGTGGGTCTAATTCCTCAATGAGTTAGTGGAGTACACAGTGGGGTCACCAGCTGGTCTCATGGATGCTATGTCCACTACCCTGGAGAGAGCATGTCCCACCTGTGTGTCACAGAACATTTGGTGACCACAAACCGCTGGTACAGACATCTCCTCATGTGTGGGGGAGGGTGTGGAGATGTCCTCACTGGACTTGTCAGCCTGTATGTTGGCAATGTGTATGTTGAGTAAACTCCACCTCTTGTGAAGCCAGTCAGAGCATATGTGGGAGTGACCTCCCAGGTGTTGAGCATAGCAACTGAAGGTGGTATGATTGTCAGCCAGGTCCATGTAGGTATATCTGTGGAATGTGCCCTGGACCATGGCACGACAGTGTGTAACTCTACATATATGATGACCAAGGGTGTCATACCTCACAAGGTGTCTGCTCCACCTTGTAGTAGCCACCTCCTCGTGTTGTACATCCTGTGTATGGCTGGGGTACACCACGCTGGATGCTTGGCATTGGTACAATGAACCACAGTTGGGTAAGTGAATGCCTGGTTCATGAAGTCCTGTAGGTACTGGTAGATGGCAAATGTGATTGATGCAGTGGCTGCAGTACTGTCGACCACTGGCTCAGGGTCCTTAAAGGAGACCACAGTAGTGTGCAGAATTGTGTAGTCTGCCTCTGAGCAAGCAATGTGTATGGTAACTGGCAATGCTCACAGCAACGGATGCCAATAGCAGAAGCCAATGTCCAAATAACATAGATTAACTTCTGCATGACAATATGTCTTATCATACATGTATTGACACGGGGTGCTAATTACAATTGCAAATGGCCCGGGAAGACTGGCCTAAAGTTCCCGGATGTACACAGT
>NW_025058768.1:0-13812 GCF_019279795.1 Protopterus annectens | reverse complement strand
TTGCCCTACCCCTTTGTAGGGTGGATAGTACCCTACACACCTGCAGAGTTTCAGCCTCCTAGCTTTTTCCCTCTTGGAAAAACAACTTTCCAGGGTTATTTTTCTCTATGCAGAAACATGCTTGAAATGCATAGGAAAGCTAAAAACAATAAGCGGTCATACTGAAACTGGCAGTTAAGCCAGAACCAGGATTGCCCTACCCTTTGTAGGGTGGATAGTACCCTACACACCTGCAGAGTTTCAGCCTCCTAGCTTTTTCCCTCTTGGAGAAAAACAACTTTCCAGGGTTATTTTTCTCTATGCAGAAACATGCTTGAAATGCATAGGGAAAGCTAAAAACAATAAGCGGTCATACTGAAACTGGCAGTTAAGCCAGAACCAGGATTGCCCTACCCCTTTGTAGGGTGGATAGTACCCTACACACCTGCAGAGTTTCAGCCTCCTAGCTTTTTCCCTCCTTTGGGAAAACAACTTTCCAGGGTTATTTTTCTCTATGCAGAAACATGCTTGAAATGCATAGGGAAAGCTAAAAACAATAAGCGGTCATACTGAAACTGGCAGTTAAGCCAGAACCAGGATTGCCCTACCCCTTTGTAGGGTGGATAGTACCCTACACACCTGCAGAGTTTCAGCCTCCTAGCTTTTTCCCTCTTGGAGAAAAACAACTTTCCAGGGTTATTTTTTCTCTATGCAGAAACATGCTTGAAATGCATAGGGAAAGCTAAAAACAATAAGCGGTCATACTGAAACTGGCAGTTAAGCCAGAACCAGGATTGCCCTACCCCTTTGTAGGGTGGATAGTACCCTACACACCTGCAGAGTTTCAGCCTCCTAGCTTTTTCCCTCTTGGAGAAAACAACTTGCCAGGGTTATTTTTCTCTATGCAGAAACATGCTTGAAATGCATAGGAAAGCTAAAAACAATAAGCGGTCATACTGAAACTGGCAGTTAAGCCAGAACCAGGATTGCCCTACCCCTTTGTAGGGTGGATAGTACCCTACACACCTGCAGAGTTTCAGCCTCCTAGCTTTTTCCCTCTTGGAGAAAAACAACTTTCCAGGGTTATTTTTTCTCTATGCAGAAACATGCTTGAAATGCATAGGAAAGCTAAAAACAATAAGCGGTCATACTGAAACTGGCAGTTAAGCCAGAACCAGGATTGCCCTACCCCTTTGTAGGGTGGATAGTACCCTACACACCTGCATAGTTTCAGCCTCCTAGCTTTTTCCCTCTTGGAGAAAACAACTTTCCAGGGTTATTTTTTCTCTATGCAGAAACATGCTTGAAATGCATAGGGAAAGCTAAAAACAATAAGCGGTCATACTGAAACTGGCAGTTAAGCCAGAACCAGGATTGCCCTACCCCTTTGTAGGGTGGATAGTACCCTACACACCTGCAGAGTTTCAGCCTCCTAGCTTTTTCCCTCTTGGAGAAAAACAACTTTCCAGGGTTATTTTTTCTCTATGCAGAAACATGCTTGAAATGCATAGGGAAAGCTAAAAACAATAAACGGTCATACTGAAACTGGCAGTTAAGCCAGAACCAGGATTGCCCTACCCTTTGTAGGGTGGATAGTACCCTACACACCTGCAGAGTTTCAGCCTCCTAGCTTTTTCCCTCTTGGAGAAAAACAACTTTCCAGGGTTATTTTTTCTCTATGCAGAAACATGCTTGAAATGCATAGGAAAGCTAAAAACAATAAGCGGTCATACTGAAACTGGCAGTTAAGCCAGAACCAGGATTGCCCTACCCCTTTGTAGGGTGGATAGTACCCTACACACCTGCAGAGTTTCAGCCTCCTAGCTTTTTCCCTCTTGGAGAAAAACAACTTTCCAGGGTTATTTTTTCTCTATGCAGAAACATGCTTGAAATGCATAGGGAAAGCTAAAAACAATAAGCGGTCATACTGAAACTGGCAGTTAAGCCAGAACCAGGATTGCCCTACCCCTTTGTAGGGTGGATAGTACCCTACACACCTGCAGAGTTTCAGCCTCCTAGCTTTTTCCCTCTTGGAAAAACAACTTTCCAGGGTTATTTTTCTCTATGCAGAAACATGCTTGAAATGCATAGGGAAAGCTAAAAACAATAAGCGGTCATACTGAAACTGGCAGTTAAGCCAGAACCAGGATTGCCCTACCCCTTTGTAGGGTGGATAGTACCCTACACACCTGCAGAGTTTCAGCCTCCTAGCTTTTTCCCCTCTTGGAGAAAAACAACTTTCCAGGGTTATTTTTCTCTATGCAGAAACATGCTTGAAATGCATAGGGAAAGCTAAAAACAATAAGCGGTCATACTGAAACTGGCAGTTAAGCCAGAACCAGGATTGCCCTACCCCTTTGTAGGGTGGATAGTACCCTACACACCTGCAGAGTTTCAGCCTCCTAGCTTTTTCCCTCTTGGAGAAAAACAACTTTCCACAGGTATTTTTTTCTCTATGCAGAAACATGCTTGAAATGCATAGGGAAAGCTAAAAACAATAAGCGGTCATACTGAAACTGGCAGTTAAGCCAGAACCAGGATTGCCCTACCCCTTTGTAGGGTGGATAGTACCCTACACACCTGCAGAGTTTCAGCCTCCTAGCTTTTTCCCTCTTGGAGAAAAACAACTTTCCAGGGTTATTTTTTCTCTATGCAGAAACATGCTTGAAATGCATAGGGAAAGCTAAAAACAATAAGCGGTCATACTGAAACTGGCAGTTAAGCCAGAACCAGGATTGCCCTACCCCTTTGTAGGGTGGATAGTACCCTACACACCTGCAGAGTTTCAGCCTCCTAGCTTTTTCCCTCTTGGAAAAACAACTTTCCAGGGTTATTTTTTCTCTATGCAGAAACATGCTTGAAATGCATAGGAACAGCTATAAACAATAAGCGGTCATACTGAAACTGGCAGTTAAGCCAGAACCAGGATTGCCCTACCCCTTTGTAGGGTGGATAGTACCCTACACACCTGCAGAGTTTCAGCCTCCTAGCTTTTTCCCTCTTGGAGAAAAACAACTTTCCAGGGTTATTTTTTCTCTATGCAGAAACATGCTTGAAATGCATAGGGAAAGCTAAAAACAATAAGCGGTCATACTGAAACTGGCAGTTAAGCCAGAACCAGGATTGCCCTACCCCTTTGTAGGGTGGATAGTACCCTACACACCTGCAGAGTTTCAGCCTCCTAGCTTTTTCCCTCTTGGAGAAAAACAACTTTCCAGGGTTATTTTTTCTCTATGCAGAAACATGCTTGAAATGCATAGGAAAGCTAAAAACAATAAGCGGTCATACTGAAACTGGCAGTTAAGCCAGAACCAGGATTGCCCTACCCCTTTGTAGGGTGGATAGTACCCTACACACCTGCAGAGTTTCAGCCTCCTAGCTTTTTCCCTCTTGGAGAAAAACAACTTTCCAGGGTTATTTTTCTCTATGCAGAAACATGCTTGAAATGCATAGGGAAAGCTAAAAACAATAAGCGGTCATACTGAAACTGGCAGTTAAGCCAGAACCAGGATTGCCCTACCCTTTGTAGGGTGGATAGTACCCTACACACCTGCAGAGTTTCAGCCTCCTAGCTTTTTCCCTCTTGGAGAAAAACAACTTTCCAGGGTTATTTTTCTCTATGCAGAAACATGCTTGAAATGCATAGGAAAGCTAAAAACAATAAGCGGTCATACTGAAACTGGCAGTTAAGCCAGAACCAGGATTGCCCTACCCTTTGTAGGGTGGATAGTACCCTACACACCTGCAGAGTTTCAGCCTCCTACCTTTCCCCTCTTGGAGAAAAACAACTTTTCAGGGTTATTTTTCTCTATGCAGAAACATGCTTGAAATGCATAGGGAAAGCTAAAAACAATAAGCGGTCATACTGAAACTGGCAGTTAAGCCAGAACCAGGATTGCCCTACCCTTTGTAGGGTGGATAGTACCCTACACACCTGCAGAGTTTCAGCCTCCTAGCTTTTTCCCTCTTGGAGAAAAACAACTTTCCAGGGTTATTTTTCTCTATGCAGAAACATGCTTGAAATGCATAGGGAAAGCTAAAAACAATAAACGGTCATACTGAAACTGGCAGTTAAGCCAGAACCAGGATTGCCCTACCCCTTTGTAGGGTGGATAGTACCCTACACACCTGCAGAGTTTCAGCCTCCTAGCTTTTTCCCTCTTGGAGAAAAACAACTTTCCAGGGTTATTTTTTCTCTATGCAGAAACATGCTTGAAATGCATAGGGAAAGCTAAAAACAATAAGCGGTCATACTGAAACTGGCAGTTAAGCCAGAACCAGGATTGCCCTACCCCTTTGTAGGGTGGATAATACCCTACACACCTGCAGAGTTTCAGCCTCCTAGCTTTTTCCTCTTGGAGAAAAACAACTTTCCAGGGTTATTTTTTCTCTATGCAAAAACATGCTTGAAATACATAGGAAAGCTAAAAACAATAAACGGTCATACTGAAACTGGCAGTTAAGCCAGAACCAGGATTGCCCTACCCTTTGTAGGGTAGATAGTACCCTGCACATCTACAAAGTTTCAGCCTCCTAGCTTTTTCCCTCTTGGAGAAAACCAACTTTCCTCAGGTATTTTTTTCTCTATGCAGAAATATGCTTGAAATGCAAAAGAAAGCTAAAAACAATAAACAGTCATACTGAAACTGGCAGTTAAGCCAGAACCAGGATTGCCCTACCCCTTTGTAGGGTGGATAATACCCTACACACCTGCAGAGTTTCAGCCTCCTAGCTTTTTCCTCTTGGAGAAAAACAACTTTCCAGGGTTATTTTTCTCCATGCAGAAACATGCTTGAAATGCATAGGGAAAGCTAAAAACAATAAACAGTCATACTGAAACTGGCAGTTAAGCCAGAACCAGGATTGCCCTACCCCTTTGTAGGGTGGATAGTACCCTACACACCTGCAGAGTTTCAGCCTCCTAGCTTTTTCCCTCTTGGAGAAAAACAACTTTCCAGGGTTATTATTTCTCTATGCAGAAACATGCTTGAAATGCATAGGGAAAGCTAAAAACAATAAGCGGTCATACTGAAACTGGCAGTTAAGCCAGAACCAGGATTGCCCTACCCCTTTGTAGGGTGGATAGTACCCTACACACCTGCAGAGTTTCAGCCTCCTAGCTTTTTCCCTCTTGGAGAAAAACAACTTTCCAGGGTTATTTTTTCTCTATGCAGAAACATGCTTGAAATGCATAGGGAAAGCTAAAAACAATAAATGGTCATACTGAAACTGGCAGTTAAGCCAGAACCAGGATTGCCCTGCCCTTTGTAGGGTGGATAGTACCCTACACACCTGCAGAGTTTCAGCCTCCTAGCTTTTTCCCTCTTGGAGAAAAACAACTTTCCAGGGTTACTTTTTCTCTATGCAGAAACATGCTTGAAATGCATAGGGAAAGCTAAAAACAA
Source organism: Protopterus annectens (assembly GCF_019279795.1). Lineage (NCBI taxonomy): Eukaryota > Metazoa > Chordata > Ceratodontiformes > Protopteridae > Protopterus > Protopterus annectens. The sequence continues at coordinate 8,428 of NW_025058768.1, read as the reverse complement.
TAAGCGGTCATACTGAAACTGGCAGTTAAGCCAGAACCAGGATTTCCCTACCCCTTTGTAGGGTGGATAGTACCCTACACACCTGCAGAGTTTAAGCCTCCTAGCTTTTTCCCTCTTGGAGAAAAACAACTTTCCACAGGTATTATTTTTCTCTATGCAGAAACATGCTTGAAATGCAAAAAGAAAGCTAAAAACAATAAATGGTCATACTGAAACTGGCAGTTAAGCCAGAACCAGGATTGCCCTACCCCTTTTGTAGGGTGGATAATACCCTACACACCTGCAGAGTTTCAGCCTCCTAGCTTTTTCCTCTTGGAGAAAAACAACTTTCCAGGGTTATTATTTCTCTATGCAGAAACATGCTTGAAATGCAAAGGGAAACTTAAAAACAATAAACGGTCATACTGAAACTGGCAGTTAAGCCAGAACCAGGATTGCCCTACCCCTTTATAGGGTGGATAGTACCCTACACACCTGCAGAGTTTCAGCCTCCTAGCTTGTTCCCTCTTGGAGAAAAACAACTTTCCAGGGTTATTTTTTCTCTATGCAGAAACATGCTTGAAATGCATAGGGAAAGCTAAAAACAATAAACGTTCATACTGAAACTGGCAGTTAAGCCAGAACAAGGATTGCCCTGCCCTTTTGTAGGGTGGATAGTACCCTACACACCTGCAGAGTTTCAGCCTCCTAGCTTTTTCCCTCTTGCAGAAAAACAACTTTCCAGGGTTATTTTTTCTCTATGCAGAAACATGCTTGAAATGCATAGGGAAAGCTAAAAACAATAAACGGTCATACTGAAACTGGCAGTTAAGCCAGAACCAGGATTGCCCTACCCCTTTGTAGGGTGGATAGTACCCTACACACCTGCAGAGTTTCAGCCTCCTAGCTTTTTCCCTCTTGGAGAAAAACAACTTTCCAGGGTTATTATTTCTCTATGCAGAAACATGCTTGAAATGCAAAGGGAAAGCTAAAAACAATAAACGGTCATACTGAAACTGGCAGTTAAGCCAGAACCAGGATTGCCCTACCCCTTTGTAGGGTGGATAGTACCCTACACACCTGCAGAGTTTCAGCCTCCTAGCTTTTTCCCTCTTGGAGAAAAACAACTTTCCAGGGTTATTTTTCTCTATGCAGAAACATGCTTGAAATGCATAGGGAAGCTAAAAACAATAAGCGGTCATACTGAAACTGGCAGTTAAGCCAGAACCAGGATTGCCCTACCCTTTGTAGGGTGGATAGTACCCTACACACCTGCAGAGTTTCAGCCTCCTAGCTTTTTCCCTCTTGGAGAAAAACAACTTTCCAGGGTTATTTTTCTCTATGCAGAAACATGCTTGAAATGCATAGGGAAAGCTAAAAACAATAAGCGGTCATACTGAAACTGGCAGTTAAGCCAGAACCAGGATTGCCCTACCCTTTGTAGGGTGGATAGTACCCTACACACCTGCAGAGTTTCAGCCTCCTAGCTTTTTCCCTCTTGGAGAAAAACAACTTTCCAGGGTTATTTTTCTCTATGGAGAAACATGCTTGAAATGCATAGGGAAAGCTAAAAACAATAAACGGTCATACTGAAACTGGCAGTTAAGCCAGAACCAGGATTGCCCTACCCCTTTGTAGGGTGGATAGTACCCTACACACCTGCAGAGTTTCAGCCTCCTAGCTTTTTCCTCTTGGAGAAAAACAACTTTCCAGGGTTATTTTTCTCTATGCAGAAACATGCTTGAAATGCATAGGGAAAGCTAAAAACAATAAGCGGTCATACTGAAACTGGCAGTTAAGCCAGAACCAGGATTGCCCTACCCCTTTGTAGGGTGGATAGTACCCTACACACCTGCAGAGTTTCAGCCTCCTAGCTTTTTCCCTCTTGGAGAAAAACAACTTTCCAGGGTTATTTTTCTCTATGCAGAAACATGCTTGAAATGCATAGGGAAAGCTAAAACAACAATAAGCGGTCATACTGAAACTGGCAGTTAAGCCAGAACCAGGATTGCCCTACCCCTTTGTAGGGTGGATAGTACCCTACACACCTGCAGAGTTTCAGCCTCCTAGCTTTTTCCCTCTTGGAGAAAAACAACTTTCCAGGGTTATTTTTCTCTATGCAGAAACATGCTTGAAATGCATAGGGAAAGCTAAAAACAATAAGCGGTCATACTGAAACTGGCAGTTAAGCCAGAACCAGGATTGCCCTACCCCTTTGTAGGGTGGATAGTACCCTACACACCTGCAGAGTTTCAGCCTCCTAGCTTTTTCCCTCTTGGAGAAAAACAACTTTCCACAGGTATTTTTTTCTCTATGCAGAAACATGCTTGAAATGCAAAAAGAAAGCTAAAAACAATAAATGGTCATACTGAAACTGGCAGTTAAGCCAGAACCAGGATTGCCCTACCCTTTTGTAGGGTGGATAGTACCCTACACACCTGCAGAGTTTCAGCCTCCTAGCTTTTTCCTCTTGGAGAAAAACAACTTTCCAGGGTTATTTTTCTCTATGCAGAAACATGCTTGAAATGCATAGGGAAAGCTAAAAACAATAAACGGTCATACTGAAACTGGCAGTTAAGCCAGAACCAGGATTGCCCTACCCTTTGTAGGGTGGATAGTACCCTACACACCTGCAGAGTTTCAGCCTCCTAGCTTTTTCCCTCTTGGAAAAAACAACTTTCCAGGGTTATTTTTTCTCTATGCAGAAACATGCTTGAAATGCATAGGAAAGCTAAAAACAATAAACGGTCATACTGAAACTGGCAGTTAAGCCAGAACCAGGATTGCCCTACCCCTTTGTAGGGTGGATAGTACCCTACACACCTGCAGAGTTTCAGCCTCCTAGCTTTTTCCCTCTTGGAGAAAAACAACTTTCCAGGGTTATTATTTCTCTATGCAGAAACATGCTTGAAATGCATAGGGAAAGCTAAAAACAATAAACGGTCATACTGAAACTGGCAGTTAAGCCAGAACCAGGATTGCCCTACCCCTTTGTAGGGTGGATAGTACCCTACACACCTGCAGAGTTTCAGCCTCCTAGCTTTTTCCCTCTTGGAGAAAAATAACTTTCCATGGTTATTTTTTCTCTATGCAGAAACATGCTTGAAATGCATAGGAAAAGCTAAACACAATAAATGGTCATACTGAAACTGGCAGTTAAGCCAGAACCAGGATTGCCCTGCCCTTTGTAGGGTGGATAGTACCCTACACACCTGCAGAGTTTCAGCCTCCTAGCTTTTTCCCTCTTGGAGAAAAACAACTTTCCAGGGTTATTTTTTCTCTATGCAGAAACATGCTTGAAATGCATAGGGAAAGCTAAAAACAATAAACGGTCATACTGAAACTGGCAGTTAAGCCAGAACCAGGATTGCCCTACCCCTTTGTAGGGTGGATAGTACCCTACACACCTGCAGAGTTTCAGCCTCCTAGCTTTTTCCCTCTTGGAGAAAAACAACTTTCCACAGGTATTATTTTTCTCTATGCAGAAACATGCTTGAAATGCATAGGGAAAGCTAAAAACAATAAATGGTCATACTGAAACTGGCAGTTAAGCCAGAACCAGGATTGCCCTACCCCTTTGTAGGGTGGATAGTACCCTACACACCTGCAGAGTTTCAGCCTCCTAGCTTTTCCCTCTTGGAGAAAAACAACTTTCCAGGGTTATTTTTTCTCTATGCAGAAACATGCTTGAAATGCATAGGGAAAGCTAAAAACAATAAGCGGTCATACTGAAACTGGCAGTTAAGCCAGAACCAGGATTGCCCTACCCCTTTGTAGGGTGGATAGTACCCTACACACCTGCAGAGTTTCAGCCTCCTAGCTTTTTCCCTCTTGGAGAAAAACAACTTTCCAGGGTTACTTTTTCTCTATGCAGAAACATGCTTGAAATGCATAGGAAAGCTAAAAACAATAAACGGTCATACTGAAACTGGCAGTTAAGCCAGAACCAGGATTGCCCTACCCTTTGTAGGGTGGATAGTACCCTACACACCTGCAGAGTTTCAGCCTCCTAGCTTTTTCCCTCTAGGAGAAACACAACTTTCCAGGGTTATTTTTTCTCTATGCAGAAACATGCTTGAAATGCATAGAAATAGCTAAAAACAATAAACGGTCATACTGAAACTGGCAGTTAAGCCAGAACCAGGATTGCCCTACCCCTTTGTAGGGTGGATAGTACCCTACACACCTGCAGAGTTTCAGCCTCCTAGCTTTTTCCCTCTTGGAGAAAAACAACTTTCCAGGGTTATTTTTCTCTATGCAGAAACATGCTTGAAATGCATAGGGAAAGCTAAAAACAATAAGCGGTCATACTGAAACTGGCAGTTAAGCCAGAACCAGGATTGCCCTACCCCTTTGTAGGGTGGATAGTACCCTACACACCTGCAGAGTTTCAGCCTCCTAGCTTTTTCCCTCTTGGAGAAAAACAACTTTCCAGGGTTATTTTTCTCTATGCAGAAACATGCTTGAAATGCATAGGAAAGCTAAAAACAATAAGCGGTCATACTGAAACTGGCAGTTAAGCCAGAACCAGGATTGCCCTACCCCTTTGTAGGGTGGATAGTACCCTACACACCTGCAGAGTTTCAGCCTCCTAGCTTTTTCCCTCTTGGAGAAAAACAACTTTCCAGGGTTATTTTTCTCTATGCAGAAACATGCTTGAAATGCATAGGGAAAGCTAAAAACAATAAGCGGTCATACTGAAACTGGCAGTTAAGCCAGAACCAGGATTGCCCTACCCCTTTGTAGGGTGGATAGTACCCTACACACCTGCAGAGTTTCAGCCTCCTAGCTTTTTCCCTCTTGGAAAAACACAACTTTCCAGGGTTATTTTTCTCTAAGCAGAAACATGCTTGAAATGCATAGGAAGAGCTAAAAACAATAAGCGGTCATACTGAAACTGGCAGTTAAGCCAGAACCAGGATTGCCCTACCCCTTTGTAGGGTGGATAGTACCCTACACACCTGCAGAGTTTCAGCCTCCTAGCTTTTTCCCTCTTGGAAAAACAACTTTCCAGGGTTATTTTTCTCTATGCAGAAACATGCTTGAAATGCATAGGGAAAGCTAAAAACAATAAGCGGTCATACTGAAACTGGCAGTTAAGCCAGAACCAGGATTGCCCTACCCCTTTGTAGGGTGGATAGTACCCTACACACCTGCAGAGTTTCAGCCTCCTAGCTTTTTCCCTCTTGGAAAAACACAACTTTCCAGGGTTATTTTTCTCTATGCAGAAACATGCTTGAAATGCATAGGAAAGCTAAAAACAATAAGCGGTCATACTGAAACTGGCAGTTAAGCCAGAACCAGGATTGCCCTACCCCTTTGTAGGGTGGATAGTACCCTACACACCTGCAGAGTTTCAGCCTCCTAGCTTTTTCCCTCTTGGAAAAACACAACTTTCCAGGGTTATTTTTCCTCTATGCAGAAACATGCTTGAAATGCATAGGGAAGCTAAAAACAATAAGCGGTCATACTGAAACTGGCAGTTAAGCCAGAACCAGGATTGCCCTACCCTTTGTAGGGTGGATAGTACCCTACACACCTGCAGAGTTTCAGCCTCCTAGCTTTTTCCCTCTTGGAAAAACAACTTTCCAGGGTTATTTTTTCTCTATGCAGAAACATGCTTGAAATGCATAGGGAAAGCTAAAAACAATAAGCGGTCATACTGAAACTGGCAGTTAAGCCAGAACCAGGATTGCCCTACCCCTTTGTAGGGTGGATAGTACCCTACACACCTGCAGAGTTTCAGCCTCCTAGCTTTTTCCCTCTTGGAGAAAAACAACTTTCCAGGGTTATTTTTCTCTATGCAGAAACATGCTTGAAATGCATAGGGAAAGCTAAAAACAATAAGCGGTCATACTGAAACTGGCAGTTAAGCCAGAACCAGGATTGCCCTACCCCTTTGTAGGGTGGATAGTACCCTACACACCTGCAGAGTTTCAGCCTCCTAGCTTTTTCCCTCTTGGAGAAAAACAACTTTCCAGGGTTATTTTTTCTCTATGCAGAAACATGCTTGAAATGCATAGGAAAAGCTAAAAACAATAAGCGGTCATACTGAAACTGGCAGTTAAGCCAGAACCAGGATTGCCCTACCCTTTGTAGGGTGGATAGTACCCTACACACCTGCAGAGTTTCAGCCTCCTAGCTTTTTCCCTCTTGGAGAAAAACAACTTTCCAGGGTTATTTTTCTCTATGCAGAAACATGCTTGAAATGCATAGGAAAGCTAAAAACAATAAGCGGTCATACTGAAACTGGCAGTTAAGCCAGAACCAGGATTGCCCTACCCCTTTGTAGGGTGGATAGTACCCTACACACCTGCAGAGTTTCAGCCTCCTAGCTTTTTCCCTCTTGGAAAAACACAACTTTCCAGGGTTATTTTTCTCTATGCAGAAACATGCTTGAAATGCATAGGGAAAGCTAAAAACAATAAGCGGTCATACTGAAACTGGCAGTTAAGCCAGAACCAGGATTGCCCTACCCCTTTGTAGGGTGGATAGTACCCTACACACCTGCAGAGTTTCAGCCTCCTAGCTTTTTCCCTCTTGGAGAAAAACAACTTTCCAGGGTTATTTTTTCTCTATGCAGAAACATGCTTGAAATGCATAGGAAAGCTAAAAACAATAAGCGGTCATACTGAAACTGGCAGTTAAGCCAGAACCAGGATTGCCCTACCCTTTGTAGGGTGGATAGTACCCTACACACCTGCAGAGTTTCAGCCTCCTAGCTTTTTCCCTCTTGGAAAAACACAACTTTCCAGGGTTATTTTTCTCTATGCAGAAACATGCTTGAAATGCATAGGGAAAGCTAAAAACAATAAGCGGTCATACTGAAACTGGCAGTTAAGCCAGAACCAGGATTGCCCTACCCCTTTGTAGGGTGGATAGTACCCTACACACCTGCAGAGTTTCAGCCTCCTAGCTTTTCCCTCTTGGAGAAAAACAACTTTCCAGGGTTATTTTTCCTCTATGCAGAAACATGCTTGAAATGCATAGGAAAGCTAACAACAATAAGCGGTCATACTGAAACTGGCAGTTAAGCCAGAACCAGGATTGCCCTACCCCTTTGTAGGGTGGATAGTACCCTACACACCTGCAGAGTTTCAGCCTCCTAGCTTTTTCCCTCTTGGAGAAAAACAACTTTCCAGGGTTATTTTTCTCTATGCAGAAACATGCTTGAAATGCATAGGAAAGCTAAAAACAATAAGCGGTCATACTGAAACTGGCAGTTAAGCCAGAACCAGGATTGCCCTACCCCTTTGTAGGGTGGATAGTACCCTACACACCTGCAGAGTTTCAGCCTCCTAGCTTTTTCCCTCTTGGAGAAAAACAACTTTCCAGGGTTATTTTTTCTCTATGCAGAAACATGCTTGAAATGCATACGGAAAGCTAAAAACAATAAACGGTCATACTGAAACTGGCAGTTAAGCCAGAACCAGGATTGCCCTACCCTTTGTAGGGTGGATAGTACCCTACACACCTGCAGAGTTTCAGCCTCCTAGCTTTTTCCCTCTTGGAAAAAACAACTTTCCAGGGTTATTTTTTCTCTATGCAGAAACATGCTTGAAATGCATAGGGAAAGCTAAAAACAATAAACGGTCATACTGAAACTGGCAGTTAAGCCAGAACCAGGATTGCCCTACCCTTTGTAGGGTGGATAGTACCCTACACACCTGCAGAGTTTCAGCCTCCTAGCTTTTTCCCTCTTGGAAATACAACTTTCCATGGTGATTTTTCTCTATGCAGAAACATGCTTGAAATGCATAGGGACAGCTAAAAACAATAAGCGGTCATACTGAAACTGGCAGTTAAGCCAGAACCAGGATTGCCCTACCCCTTTGTAGGGTGGATAGTACCCTACACACCTGCAGAGTTTCAGCCTCCTAGCTTTTTCCCTCTTGGAAAAACAACTTTCCAGGGTTAATTTTCTCTATGCAGAAACATGCTTGAAATGCATAGGAAAAGCTAAAAACAATAAGCGGTCATACTGAAACTGGCAGTTAAGCCAGAACCAGGATTGCCCTACCCTTTGTAGGGTGGATAGTACCCTACACACCTGCAGAGTTTCAGCCTCCTAGCTTTTTCCCTCTTGGAGAAAAACAACTTTACAGGGTTATTTTTCTCTATGCAGAAACATGCTTGAAATGCATAGGGAAAGCTAAAAACAATAAGCGGTCATACTGAAACTGGCAGTTAAGCCAGAACCAGGATTGCCCTACCCCTTTGTAGGGTGGATAGTACCCTACACACCTGCAGAGTTTCAGCCTCCTAGCTTTTTCCCTCTTGGAAAAACACAACTTTCCAGGGTTATTTTTTCTCTATGCAGAAACATGCTTGAAATGCATAGGAAAGCTAAAACAATAAGCGGTCATACTGAAACTGGCAGTTAAGCCAGAACCAGGATTGCCCTACCCCTTTGTAGGGTGGATAGTACCCTACACACCTGCATAACCCT
>NW_025058767.1:0-2500 GCF_019279795.1 Protopterus annectens | reverse complement strand
TGAACTTCAAGCAGATAAATATCCTGGCCTGAATGGAAATGTGTCTGTTAAACCTGCACTAAAAGCGCACAAATTATGGAAATTATCGTCGGTGATTGCCTTTGTATATTGACTAATATCTGTAATAAAACAAATTGTCTCTGCCTATGACGAGATGGACATTTTAACAACAACTGGTTTCCAATTGGTTGGTTTTTGACATTATGCATTTTGATTGGACATTTTAATCAGTGATTTCATAAGCTGAGACCATACAACTGTAGACCAATGTCAGTTAAATACTATATCTATAAGAGATACCATCAGTTTCCATATTGATTGTTGATTCTCTTGGCCAACATGGGGAAGTTTGTTCTTTTCCCCACTATAGTGCAATCCCAGGGTTGGTATATTTAGTTAGGGGTGTGTGCGGACGCCCCCCATTGGAGGTGTTTGGTGTGTATCCCCCACTTGGGTAGGTTTGACATACTTCGGTGCCTTATTTTGTTAAATGGTGGCCAAGTCTCTAGTTTCCATGTAATAAAACTTTGGTAATGTGATAGTTCAGTTTATTGCAATGTCGGATCTGTTCTCTCGATAATCTACACTAGATTTACATAACTGCAGTTGTGTAAAATCTTACCATAACAGTAGATGTCCTTGTCTTCACTGCTGTAGTATTCTTAACCATATGGGAATTCCCTGCCATGGAAGCCCGATATCTGCCAAGTCTTCCAAAGTCTCCTGAATTTAAAAGGTATGCTGAATGTCACCATACACTCCTTACTTAACATAGGGCATAAAGGTAATGTTTAGGCCTACCAAAAACAAAACTGATTGCCCCAGGAGGAACAGCAGTCCAAGTAACCCAAGAGGTAATGTCTACATCCAGGAAGGTAAAGAAGTAGGGGGATGGGGGAGAGGAAGCGAATATTGCAGCAGTGAAGGCATAGCTGTACTGTGTCCTTACATTCACTGCTGCAGTATTCTTAACCATCTAGGAGAGTGCCAAAGCTCAAAGGGAAACTTAGGAGGAGGAAGGGGCAGAGTCTCCTAAAAACATGAAGAACTGAACTAGCAAAATCAGCCATATCTCTAAAGATGCCATCCAACCTACAGTGCTTGGTAAAGGTATGCACAGAAGTGGGGGTAGCTGCTTCAAAAATAGAATTAGTATTTAAGCCTTTGAAAAAAGCACCAGAAGAAGCCACAGCCCTAGTAGAATGAGCCTTAATTGGAAAAGGAAGGCTCTTGCCATGAAATGAGTGACAAAAGGAAATAGCCTTAGAACTCCAAGAAGAAATAGTTTGCTTGGGTACAGCAAGTCCCAATGATCTAGGATGAAAAGAAACAAATAACTGATCAGATTTTTTAATAGCCTTGGTCATTCCCAAATAAACTCTATGCGTGTTCAAAAGCCCATAAGGCAAGTCACCACACAATCCAACATTCTAGTCATTGGAGACTCCATCGTGAGACACACTGATATCCCTCTCACCAGGCTGACTAAGGAGAAAGTTACAATCAGTTGCTTATCAGGGGCTAGGATCTAACACATTACGCATGCACTCAGGTCATTGGACCACAATTACCTATATGACTTGGTCATAGTCCATGTGGGAGTAAATGACCTGAGACGTACCTCCTTAGACTATATGAAGAGAAACATCATAGAGTTATCGGAATATGTGTCTCAGGCTGGTATGAGCCTAGCATTGAGCAGCATTTTACCTTCTCCAAGGGTGATGCCACAATATGAACAAAAGGTGATTGATTTTAATAATTGGCTTAGTTTCTGGTGTTATTCTAAGGGGGTGCAATATTTGTCAGCATGGAAGGAGATGGTCAACAGACCACGCTGCTTTGTCAGGGATGATCTGCAGCTCTCCCCTCTAGGCTTTCGGATATTATCTAAAACATTGTCTTCCCCCATAGTGCCTTTTTAGGCAATGCCAAACTGAAAGTACTTCCGACATAGCAAATCAAAACCAAGAAAATCTAAATATATTACTGCTCAATACTAGAGTCTAAACAAAATCCCTACTCCGTAGAAGCACTCTTTACCCTAGAGAATGCTGATGTTGTCTGTGCAGCCACTGAGACATGGTTTAAAGCTGCAGAGAGCACACCAACAGTGAAAAATTATAATGCCTACCATACATTTAGGCTAGCTACTTCACAGGCAGGGAACTAAAGGTGGAGGTGTGTCTATTTACATCAAAGATAAATGCACTTCAAGACTGGTCAAAGAGGACAATGCACTTGAGCTGCTCCTTGTTCAAATCACCATAGGAAAAATCCAATGCCACTTCCTTGCAAGCTATATGTCCTCCCCTATGACCGAGGAAACCCATACTACGTATTTAAACGTATTAGAAACACTAACTATCTAACCCAATACCATATTCATGGGTGACTTTAATTACCCCACTATTAACTGGGAATCCTATTTGACACCAAACGTACATGCACAGGGATTCCTGCATTTTGCAAACACAAACTCCCTGGATCAGATAGACCA
>NW_025058766.1:0-5671 GCF_019279795.1 Protopterus annectens | reverse complement strand
TTTGTTCTTGCTCCTAGCCTTTTCTAAAGACCTCAGTTCCAGTTGTTTTATTTCTGTTACTATATTCACTGCCTCTAATATAGTTGGTTTAGATTTTGATTTCCATTTTCTAGTAATTGCTTTTATGGCAGCCACCGTAATTAGACACAGCAAGGCCTTACTATGTCTAGGTAATTCTGATTCTGTATCATAGCTCAAAAAAATCATTTCCCTTGTCACACCAATCTGCCCACCCAGCATCTCCGACAGTGCATCCTGCAGGGAATCCTTAAAATCTGCCAACCCACCACACAACCAGAAAACATGTTCCCAAGTATCTCTTTCTTCCCAGTCACACCTCCAACATTTGCTGTCTACCTGAGGAAAAATTCTACTTGGGGTATAAAAATATCTATGTAAACATTTTCAAGTAAAAATCCTAAATCTTCTAAATTTTGTTGCATATTTGGGAGACATACATATATCCTCCCATTGTTTTTTTGTGAAGTAATTATCCAACTTCTCTTCCTGCTTCTTTCTAACCTCCTCTAATTAATTGTTATAGTTATACAATATTTTATAGGCTCTACTAATTCTTCCTTTTTTAATGGCAACTTCTGTTCTAGATTCTACTAAAAACCCTACAAGTGCTATTCTATTGTTTAGGACCCCCTTATTTCTTTCTCTTTGCCTATACTCTGATATCAGTCCTTGATAGGGAAGCCAATCTCTAACCTGCAGCCCAAATAATTTCTTGGCCTATTTCCATTCTATTTTATAGATTCTACTAAAAACTCTACCAGTGCTGGTCTTTTGTTTAGGACCCACCCTATTTCTTTCTCTTTGCCTATACCCTGATATCAGTCCCTGATAGGGAAGGCAGTCTCTAACCTGCAGTCCAAATAATGTCTTGGCCTCTTTCCATTCTATTTTATAGGCTCTACTAATTCTTCCTTTTTTAATGGCAGCTTCTATTCTCGATTCTACTAAAACCTCTACCAGTGCTGGTCTTTTGTTTAGGACCCACCCTATTTCTTTCTCTTTGCCTATACTCTGATATCAGTCTTTGATAGAGAAGGCAATCTCTAACCTGCAGTCCAAATACTTTCTTGGCCTCTTTCCATTCTATTTTATAGATTCTACTAAAAACTCTACCAGTGCTGGTCTTTTGTTTAGGGCCCACCCTATTTCTTTCTCTTTGCCTATACTCTGATATCAGTCCTTGATAGGGAAGGCAGTCTCTAACCTGCAGTCCAAATAATTATTTGGCCTCTTTCCATTCTATTGTACAGGCTCTACTAATTCTTCCTTTTTTAATGGCAGCTTCTGTTCTAGATTCTACTAAAAACTCTACCAGTGCTGGTCTTTTGTTTAGGACCCACCCTATTCCTTTCTCTTTGCCTACACTCTGATATCAGTCCTTGATAGGGAAAGCAATCTCTAACCTGCAGTCCAAATAATTTCTTGGCCTCTTTCCATTCTATTATCTTCCTCTCTAGTTATTTGCTCCCAGTACCTTGGTTCCTTTGCTAGTTTACTTCAATAAAATCAAGCGCTGTCTTGCCTGTTGTTCAAGTCTCTAATTGCAGTCAGCCATATCGACAGAATCTCTTCTCTACATTCCCATGTTAGTTCTTAAGATTACTTTCTGCTACTTTATGGATATAATATTCTATATGATTATTGTTATTCTTAATGGTCTGCATCCAAAATCCCAGTCTCTCCTTGTTTCTTGAGCTTCCCTGTTTCAACATCATCCCTTTCCACTTTGAATTATAGTTTTCTGTTGTGCTATATATAGGAGCCTTAACTGTGTAGATCTGAAATACTCCTTGAAATTCAGAAATCCAATCCTCTTTTCTGGATGAATCAACTTATCCCACTTCACCCTTGCAGTCTTTACCACATAAAGTCCTTCAGCACTTTATTAATTGCTATCCACAACTTCTCCTCTGGTTGATAAAAATATACCTGACCTGTGTATAAGACTAAAGGGACTAAAAACATTTTGACTGTTTGTATCTTACTATCCATATCTATATAACAAAGTTTCCATTTTCTCAGGTTTTTGTATTATGTTTTGTTTAGTCTCTTCCACATATCCTTAGCTGCTACACCAGAATAATAACCCATACTGCTAAGGTGCTTGGTGTGACATCTGGACAGAGGAAGGAGGACAAGGAGATCTGGTGGTGGAATGAGGAAGTACAGGAGAGTATACAGAGAAGAGGCTGGTGAAGAAGAAGTGGGATTGTCAAAGAGATGAAGAAAGTAGACATGAGTATAAGGAGATGAGGCATGGCAAAGAGAGAGGTGGCAAAGCTAAGGATAAGGCATATGGAGAGTTGTATGAGAGATTGGACACTAAAGAGGGAGAAAAGGACCTGTACCGATTGGCTAGACAGAGGGACAGAGCTGGGAAAGATGTGCAGCAAGTAAGGGTGATAAAGGATAGTGAGGGAAAGGTACTCACAAGATAGGAGAGTGTGTTGAGTAAATGGAAAGAGTATTTTGAGAGGCTGATGAATGAAGAGAATGAGAGAGAGAGAAGGTTGGATGATATGGGGATAGTGAATCAGGAAGTGAAACAGATTAGCAAGGAGGAAGTAAGGACAGCTATGAAGAGGATGAAGAATGGAAAGGCTGTTGGCCCAGATGACATCCCAATGGAAGCATGGAGGTGCTTAGGAGAAATGGCAGTGGAATTTTTAACTAGATTGTTTAATGAAATTTTGGAAAGTCAGAGGATGCCTGAGGAGTGGAGAAAAGTGTTTTGGTACCTATCTTTAAGAATAAGGGTGATGTGCAGAGCTGCAGTAACTACAGAGGGATAAAATTGATCAGTCACAGCTTGAAGTTATGGGAAAGAGTAGTAGAAGCTAGGTTAAGAAGGGAGGTGATGATTAGTGATCAGCAGTATGGTTTCATGCCAGGAAAGAGCACTACAGATGCAATGTTTGCTCTGAGAGTGTTATTGGAGAAATACAGAGAAGGTCAGAAGGAGTTGCATTGTGTCTTTGTAGACTTGGAGAAAGCATATGACAGGGTGCCTAGAGAAGAGTTGTGGTATTGTATGAGGAAGTCGGGAGTGGCAGAGAAGTATGTAAGAGTGGTACAGGATATGACGAGGGTAGTGTGACAGTGGTGAGGACTGCAGTGGGAGTGACAGATCCATTTAAGGTGGAGGTGGGATTACATCAAGGATCAGCTCTGAGTCCTTTCTTATTTGCAGTGGTGATGGACAGGTTGACAGATGAGATCAGACAGGAGGCCCTGTGGACTATGATGTTTGCAGATGACATTGTGATCTGTAGTGAGAGTAGGAATCAGGTTGTGGAGACTCTGGAGAGGTGGAGATATGCTCTAGAGAGCAGAGGAATGAAGGTCAGCAGGGCTAAGACAGAATATAGGTGTTTAAATGAGAGGGAGGGTATAGGAATGGTGAGGATGCAGGGAGTAGAGTTGGTAAAGGTGGACGAGTTTAAGTACTTGGGATCAACAGTTCAGAGTAATGGTGAATGTGGAAGAGAGGTGAAGAAGAGAGTACAGGCAGGGTGGAATGGGTGGAGAAGAGTGTCAAGGGGTGATTTGTGACAGACGGGTACCAGTAAAGTGAAAGGAAGGTCTACAAGAGGGTAGTGAGACCAGCTATGTTATATGGGTTGGAGACAGTGGCATTGACAAAAGGCAGGAGTCAGAGCTGGATGTAGCAGAGTTAAAGATGTTAAGATTTGCACTCGGTGTGACTAGGATGGATAGGATTAGGAATCAGTATATTAGAGGGGCAGCTCATGTTGCACAGTTTGGAGACAAAGCAAGGGAGACAAGATTGCGTTGGTTTGGACATGTGCTGAGGAGGGATGATGGGTATATTGGGAAAAAGATGCTAAGGATGGAGTTTCCAGGTAAGAGGGAAAGAGGAAGGCCTAAGATAAGGTTTATGGACGTGGTGAGAGAGGACATGCAGGCGGTTGGTGTGACAGAGCAAGATGCAGAGGATAGGAAGAAATGGAAAGAGATGATCCACTGTGGCGACCCCTAACAGGAAAAGCCGAAAGATGATGATGACTCCTAAATACTTCATTTTGTCATGTCCTCATAAATATGGATATTGCTGAAACAATTTGTGTGTGGATACATAATTTACCACTATTGCCTTTCTTTTAGCTTCATTAATTTTGTATCCCAAAAAGATCTGAAGCTGCCTAAAAATATTCCACAACACCAAAATAATTCTTTCTGGTTTTGTCATCTTATTTTCTTTGCCAGTGGTTCTAAATATAATGCAAATAACAAAGGGGAAATAAGACACCCCTGCCTGGTACCTCTGCCCAAACAGAAATTATCAGAGAGGACCCCACTCACTTTAATTTTCACTGACAATCCCTCATATATCCTCCTAATCAACCTTATATTTTTTTTTTTCAGGAAATGCAAATGCTTCAATTGCCCTGCTCATAAAGTCCCACCTTACTCTATCAAATGTTTTCTCTGCATCAAGTTCCACCAACAACAATGGCATCTTCTTACATTTTGCTTCCCTCTGTATCATCAGTGTTCTGTTAATTTTGTCAAATGTTTGCCTCCCTCCCTTCCACAAAACCACATTGATCCATGTCTACCAATTTTGTCATCACCTTTGCCATTCTTTTTGCCATTATAGACATAAACACTTTATAATCATGGTTTAGGATTGAAATGGAACAACACAACGGCCAGCAAAGTATGTTCCAAAAAGCTTTAATGAGCTAAAGAAAATTACAAATGCCCTCTACCAACATACAGTCAAATACCCTACTGCTAAGTTTATGTTCACCATGAAAAACAGACTGTTTCAAAGTAATCAGAAAGCCACAAAGTCCACTCCACGATATTTAGTCTTAACGCACCTTTTATTACCAAAACAAGCAACGCTACAACCCCTGGTGTAGCTTCCTCAGAGTACAAAGTAAAACTTGTAACAGTTTCTTTTTTAAACATAAGAGCGCGCCAAGCAGAAGGGCGGCGCGAAATTGTTAAAAATACAGTCAGTGTAAAATGGTAACATAGTTCCTTCTAAATGTAAAACATGTCCTACCAACATTTTGTGGGGACTAAGTCACCCATTGAAACACTGAAATCATTCTTTAAAATTCTTTTGAATAAGTATAAACTATTGTGCCGGACCCTGTCGGGTCAAGGCAGCAACATGATAAACAAATAAAAATAAACATAAAATAGGATGTCATTGTCATGACCAAAATTAATCTAATCTGAAACTGATAATAAAAAGTCATCAGTCCTTAGTAAGTTACCGATAAACCAACTCCAGAATCAAATACTGTTAGAAAAACAAGGACTTACTAAGTGAAATCTACCCCAACTTGAATAGTGAGGGTCATATCCTGCATCGCCCAATTTTGATATTTTAAACAAAACATTCTGTCTCTAAAAACACCTGTGTGCAGCTCACTAATAGCAGGAGACCAATCCCCATCGGGTCAAACACATACAAAAGTACTACTAACAATGAAGGTAAACTGTCGGTGTCAAAGTCAAAGCTTGATCTAATAAAACTAATAACAAGTGATCGGTCCTGGAGTCAGCCAGGAATTCACCGACTTGTCAAGACCCACCATATATGCCTACACTAGGAAGGGATAAAAACCTACCAGTAGTTGTATAAGCTTCTAACAACTTACGGGAAGGGTTT
>NW_025058765.1:0-5157 GCF_019279795.1 Protopterus annectens | reverse complement strand
ACAGAAACTAGAAGATCATGTTTAGGTGAATTTACAAAAAAAAAAAGGGTGCTCAAAACCTCAGAATGAGTACAGTTTATGTAGCAAAAATAGCTTTTAAGAGCACAGAATGCTAGTTCAAAAAATTAGCAGTCACAGGAAAAATGCAGAGAAAAAAAAACTTAATTCAATCGAAAGTCACTTTTGTCACTCTGCTGCTTAGGATCTGCAGGACACCAAGCTTTGCTGAGTTGTACAAGCAAAACCATGCAAATGTTTTAAAGCAGGAGATGAAAGAGATAGAAATTAGCCCAAAATGCCAATAAACTACTAGTTGCTGGGCTGAGACCATCCCAGGGACAATAGGCTGCTCAAAGCTCCACTCACTGGTGAACAGAGAAACTTCCTTCTATCCAAGTAAGATATGGGCAACACAGGAACTTGTACCACAGCCCTGAATTCAGCAGAACCTGAAAACTGGACTAGACTAGTTAAAAAGGGGAAACAATTTTTCTTTTCAAAAATAAGTACTTACACTAAACACTTTAAATGCTCAGAACAGGCTAGACTTGAGTGTGTAGCCTACAACAGTTAAACAGATGATTACAAAAAAAAACTAAACTTTAAAAGTGCAATCAGAAATACAGTATGCAAAAAATAGCTTTTAGAGCACAGAAACTAGAAGATCAGTTTAGGTGAATTTAGCAGTAGGAAATGCAGAGAAAAAATACTTAATCAATCGAAAGTCACTCTTTTGTCACTCTGCTGCTTGTAGGATTCTGCAGGACACCATGAGGAGCTTTGCTGAGTTGTATACAAACTCAGAACTGCACAAATACGGGGTTTAAAGCAGGGATATGAAAGATATAGAAATTAGCCCAAATAGGCCAATAAACTACAAGTTGCTGGGCTGAGACCACTCCTCCTGGGACAGATAGGTTGCTCAAAGATCCCTACTCTCACTGGTGAACAGAGAAACTTCCTTCTATCCAAGTAAAGATATGGGCAACACAGGAACTTGTACCACAGCCCTGAATTCAGCAGAACCTGAAAACTGGACTAGACTGGCTTAGAAAAGGTGGGAAAATCAGTATATATTTTTTTCAAAAAATACAATAATCTTGGCTAATTTAAAAACACTTTTAAAATGCTCAGAGCAGGTTAGTGCACTTTTATGTGTAGCTCAACAGTTAAGCAGATGATTACAACACAAAAAATGACTAAAATGACTTTTAAAGTGCAATCAGCAAAAATGAGTACAGTATGCAGCAAACAAATTGCTTTTTAGAGCACAGAAACACTAGAAGATCACATTTTAGGTGAATTTAGCAGTCACTAGAAAAAATGCAGAGAAAAAATACTTAAACAATCAAAAGTCAATCTTTTGTCACTCTGCTGCTTGTAGGACTCTGCAGGACACCACAAGGATCATTGCTGAGTTGTACACAAGCACAAAACCGTGCAAGTGTGGGTTTTAAAGCAGGGAGATGAAAGAGATAGAAATTAGCCCAAAATGGCCAAAAAACTACTAGTTGCTGGGCTGAGACCACTCCTCCCGGGACAGATAGGCTGCTCAAAGCTCCCCACTCTCACTGGTGAACAGAGAAACTTCCTTCTATCCAAGTAAATATATGGGCAACACAGGAACTTGTACCACAGCCCTGAATTCAGTGGAACCTGAAAACTGGACTAGACTAGCTTAGAAAAGGCAGGAAACAAGAATTTTTTTTTTCAAAAAATAAAGTAAACACACTAAAACACTTTAAATGCTCAGAACAGGCTAGCACAGTTGAGTGTGTAGCCTACAACAGTTAAACAGATGATTACAACACAATTACTAAAACAACTTTAAAAGTGAAATCAGCAAAAATGAGTACAGTATGCAGCAAAATAGCTTTTTAGAGCACAGAAATGCTAGAAGATCAAGTTTTAGGTGAATTTAGCATTTACATGAAAACAAATGCAGTGAAATAATACTTAATCAATCCAAAGTCACTTTTTCTCACTCTACTGCTTGTAGAACTTTGCAGGACACCACAAGGAGCTTTGCTGAGTTGTATACAAGTGCAAAGCCGTGCAAATGCGGGTTTTAAAGCAGGGAAATGATAGAGATAGAAATTAGCCCAAAATGGCCAATAAACTACTACTTTCTGGGCTGAGACCACTCCTCCAGGGACAGATAGGCTGCTCAAAGCTCCCCACTCTCACTGGTGAACAGAGAAACTTCCTTCTATCCAAGTAAGGATATGGGCAACACAGGAACTTGTACCACAGCCCTGATTTCAGCAGAACCTGAAAACTGGACTAGAGTAGATTAGAAAAGGTGGGAAACAAGAATATTTTTTCTTTTTTTCAAAAAATACAGTAAACTTACACTAAAAACACTTTAAATGCTCAGAACAGGCTAGTGCACTTGAGTGTGTAGCCTACAAGAGTTAAACAGATGATTACAGCACAGAAAATGACTATAACGACTTTAAAAGTGCAATCAGCAAAAATGAATGAAGAATGCAGCAAAAAATAGCTTTTTAGAGCACAGAAATGCTAGAAGATCATGTTGTAGGCGAATTTAGCAATTACAGGAAAAAAAAAATGCAGAGAAAAATACTTAATCAATAAAAAGTCACACTTTTGTCACTCTGCTGCCTGTAGGACTCTGCAGGACACCACGAGGAGCTTTGCTGAGTTGTATACAAGTGAAAAACCATGCAAATGTGGTTTTAAAGCAGAGAGATGAAAGAGACAGAAATTATCTCAAAATGGCAAATAAACTACTAGTTTCTGGGCTGAGACCACTCCTCCAGGGACAGATAGGCTGCTCAAACTCCCCACTCTAACTGGTGAACAGAGAAACTTCCTTCTATCCAAGTAAGGTATGGGCAACACAGGAACTTGTACTACAGCCTTGAATTCAGCAGAACCTGAAAACTGGACTTGACCAGCTTAGAAACGTAGGAAACAAGAATATATTTTTCCCCCCCCCCCCCCCCCCCCCCCCCCCGCCCCCCCCCCCCCCCCTCGCCCCCCCCCCCCCCCCCCCCCCCCCCCCCCCCCCCCCTCCCCCCCCCCCCCCCCCCCCCCCCCCCCCCCCCCCCCCCCCCCCCCCCCCCCCCCCCCCCCGGGGGGGGGGGGGGGGGGGGGGGCGGGGGGGGTGGGGGGGGGGGGGGGGGGGGGGGGGGGGGGGGGGGGGGGGGGGGGGGGGGGGGGGGGGGGGGGGGGGGGGGGGGGGGGGGCGGGGGGGGGGGGGGGGGGGGGGGGGGGGGGGAAATGCCAAAATGGCCATAACATAGTTCTGGCAGACACTCTAGACAGTAGGTGTAAGCTCCATACGAACAGAGAAATTCTTATCAAGTAAGTTGGGCACCAGCTTGTAACCTGATTCAGCAGACCGAAAATGGACTGACTAGCTTGAAAAGGAACAGAATTTTTTTAAAATAAGAAATACATAAAACACAAATGCAAACTGACTGGTGACCTCAACAGTAAAAGTGTACACAAAATGTAAAAGACTTTAAGTCAATCAGAAATAGACAGATGCAGCAATGTTTTAGAGACGAATCTGAAGATATTTGAAAGTCAGGAAAAAAATGCAGAGAAAAATACTTAATCAATAAAGTCACTTTTGTCACTCTGCTGCTTAGGACTCTGCAGGACACCACAGAGCTTTGCTGAGTGATACAAGCAAAACTGCAAATGGGTTTTAAAGCAGGAGATGAAAGAGATAGGAATTAGCCTAAAATGGCCAATAAACTACTAGTTACTAGGCTGAGACCACTCCTCCAGGGACAGATAGACTGCTCAAAGTTCCCCACTTTCATTTGTGAACAGAGAAACTTCCTACTATCCAACTAAGGATATGGGCAACACAGGAACTTATACCACAGCCCAGAATTCAGCAAAACCTGAAAACTGGACTAGATTGTCTTAGAAAAGGCAGAAAACTAGAATATATTTTTTCTTTTTTTCAAAAAATACAGTAAACTTACACTAAAAACACTTCAAATGCTCAGAACAGGCTAGTGCACTTGAGTGTGTAGCCTACAACAGTTAAACAGATGATTACAAGAAAGAAAACGACTAAAATGAGTTTAAAAGTGCATTCAGCAAAAATGAATGCAGTATGCAGCAAAAAAATAGCTTTTTAAAGCACAGAAATGCTAGAAGATCACGTTTTAGGTGAATTTAGCATCAGGAAAAAAATGCAGAGAAAAAATACTTAATCGAAAGTCACTGTTTTGTCACTCTGCTGCCTGTAGGACTCACTTTGCTGAGTTGTATACAAGTGCAACACCATGCAAATGTGGGTTTTAAAGCAGGGAGATGAAAGAGATAGAAATTAGCCCAAAATGGCCAATAAACTACTAGTTGCAGGGCTGAGACCACTCCCCCAGGCACACATAGGCTGCTCAAAACTCCCCACTTTCACTGGTGAACTGAGAAACTTCCTTCTTTCGAAGTAGGGATATGGGCAACACAGGAACTTGTACCACAGCCCTGAATTCAGCAGAACCTGAAAACTGGACTAGACTAGCTTAAAAAAGGTGGGAAACAAGACTATATTTTTTTTTTTCCAAAAATACAGTAAACTTACACTAAAAACACTTTAAATGCTCAGAACAGGCTAGCGCCCTTGAGTGTGTAGCCTACAACAGTTAAACAGTTGATAACAACACAAAAAATTACTAAAACAAATTTAAAAGTTCAATCAGCAAGAATGAGTACAATATGGAGCAATAAATAGCTTTTTAAAGAACAGAAACGCTAAAAGATCGCATTGTAGGTGAATCTAGCAGTCACAGGAAAAAATGCAGAGAAAAAATACTTAATCAATCAAAAGTCACTGTTTTGTCACTCTGCTGCTTGTAGGATGCTGCAGGACACCAGAAGGAGCTTTGCTATGTAGTATACAAGTACAAAACCGCGCAAATGCGGGTTTTAAAGCAGAGAGATGAAAGAGATAGAAATTAGCCCAAAATGGACAATAAACTACTAGTTGCTGGGCTGAGACCACTCCGCCAGGGACACATAGGCTGCTCAAAGCTCCCCACTCTCACTGGTGAACTGAGAAACTTCCTTCTATCCAAGTAAGGATATGGGCAACACAGGAACTTGTACCACAGCCCTGAATTCAGCAGAACTTGAAAACTGGACTAGACTAGATTAGAAAAGGTGGGAAAC
>NW_025058764.1:0-6740 GCF_019279795.1 Protopterus annectens | reverse complement strand
TACTGCAGCAACTTAGTACAAAAATGCAAGGGGTGCTGCCATACTGGGATTGCAATGATTTATTTATGAATCAACAATTCTGATGAACACATTCTTGGTATTGATGTTAACATCCTGTGATATCCAAACACAATATCCACTCATATAATATGGGCTACCTCACCTGTGTAGTTGTTGTCCTCCTGGTGAAGGGGAAAATGTGAGAATTGTGGGTGATAATGAAAATGCACTGCTACATACCACTGGATTCAAACCCAGGACTGTGTGTGGTTAAATGTACTACAAACAAAGCATTTAGCAGACTGAGCTACTCAGTCACTGCTAACTATTGAGTGATTGGTACTTACGTGCAGATCACCTGGAATTATACTATGAATTGCACAATACATGTTACAGGACACTCTTCTGACATTATAGTACTATTACAGTGTTATACTAGACTGCAAGGACAGTAGGACACACATGCATGGGTTAAAAGCAGTACTGCATATATAAGTAAGCTTTATTTCAGAATCAACAATGCTATGTACACAATTTATTGTAACTGGTTTGCAATATCTGTGAAGTCCACACACAATACCTGCTCATGGACTGGGATACCTCACCCATATACCTTTATTACTTGATGCTTGAGGGAGTGAGACCATTATGTGATGGATACCAACCTGGAGACAGCTTTGGACACTACTATGAGTTAAGAAATACAGTTTGCAGGCTATTAGATTTGCAGGCTACAACTATTACAGTGTTACACTTGACTGCAGCAACCATACCATAAACAATCAATGCACATAGCTCTACTGCAATGTTTTTGAAAACACAATCCTGCTGAATACCATTTTGCTTACTATTATTGGTATAGTTATTTCTTTATTGAAATACAGTACTTATTGTTCATTTATTAATCTACAGTTCTACTTGGCAATTTATTGCACTACAGTTATTCTTTATACTTTATTGCAGGAAATGTTTTACTCTTTCTTGCTTATTGCACTACAGATGGTATACTAAAGCCATACTTACAATGCTCATGATGCAATCTGGCTATGCGGCCAGCATGGGAATCTACATTTCGAGCCCTTTCATCTGCAGCTGTTGGGAGTGAAGCACACCATTATCCATACCAGTCTTGCAGACATTCAGCTAGCAATTTGTTAAAACAGAAGGTAGGCATACTTAGATATTGGTGGGACATTCCCATCCCAAGCATCTTGGATACAGGTGATCAGGGTTCCCCTCTGTCTCCTCTTCAGGTCACTATAGTGGTGGTGACACTGCTCACCATACCTCTCAACCGTACAGAATACCTTGGTATTTACCAGTTTTACACTGAGCTTGATCGAAGGAAGTACACTGAGGAAACTCAGAGCTATAATATATAACATTAAGTATCCTGTTTTTTGTTTATTTTGTTCTTTATTTCTTTGTTATTTATAGCACTTTGTGTACTGTGTATTTTTCTAGCTAGTTTCACTGTGTGTGAGGTATTAACTGCAATTGTCCACTTTTATTAAGCATCTGTTGGGTTGTTTGTTTCTGATAACTTGTTGCAGTTAAACTCTTTTTTCTAGAGGCTCCTTTAGCTGTTTAAAACTTTCATTTAAGGCTCACTGCTGCTTTTCAGCTGTGAGAAACATTTCTGCAGTTTGTTCTAAGTAGTGGGGATATTTGTAGCATTTCCATATTCAGGCTTGTATTTGGGCCTAGTGTTTGTGGAGGCTGTGTGTCTGAGCACATATTTAGGGACATCTTGGTTTAGCCAAAGCCATCAGGCATTTCAGTGAGAGAGAATTGTTTGAGGTCATTGGCTGACTGAGGTCACCTGGACTACAGCTTAGACTAAGCACCTCATTGGTTCTTTTGAGATTTCTTTCTTAAAAGCTGTCTCAGGTTTCAACTTTCTGTTACCTAGGAAGTTCAGTTGTGAGTGTTCTGCCATTTCACACTGAGCTTGATCGAAGGAAGGACACTGAGGAAACTTCAGACTATAATATATAACATTAAGTATCCTGTTTTTTGTTTATTTTGTTCTTTATTTCTTTGTTATTTATAGCACTTTGTGTACTGTGTATTTTTCTAGATTGTTTCACTGTGTGTGAGGTATTAACTGGAAATTGTCCACTTGTATTAAGCATCTGTTGGGTTGTTTGTTTCTGATAACTTGTTGCAGTTAAACTCTTTTTTCTAGAGGCTCCTTAACTGTTTAAAACTTTCATTTAAAGGCTCACTGCTGCTTTTCAGCTGTGAGAAACATTTCTGCAGTTTGTTCTAAGTAGTGGGGATATTTGTAGCATTTCCATATTCAGGCTTGTATTTGGGCCTAGTGTTTGTGGAGGCTGTGTGTCTGAGCACATATTCAGGGACATCTTGGTTTTAGCCAAAGCCATCAGGCATTTCAGTGAGAGAGAATTGTTTGAGGTCATTGGCTGACTGAGGTCACCTGGACTACAGCTTAGACTAAGCACCTCATTGGTTCTTTGAGATTTCTTTCTTAAAAGCTGTCTCAGGTTTCAACTTTCTATTACCTAGGAAGTTCAGTTGTGAGTGTTCTGCCATTTCACACTGAGCTTGATTGAAGGAAGGACACTGAGGAAACTCAGAGCTATAATATATAACATTAAGTATCCTGTTTTTTGTTTATTTTGTTCTTTATTTCTTTGTTATTTATAGCACTTTGTGTACTGTGTATTTTTTCTAGCTAGTTTCACTGTGTGTGAGGTATTAACTGGAAATTGTCCACTTTTATTAAGCATCTGTTGGGTTGTTTGTTTCTGATAACTTGTTGCAGTTAAACTCTTTTTTCTATTGTATTTATTACTGCTGGTGTAACTCATTCTAAGCCTTTTAGTTTAAGCACTTGGGCTTCAGACCAGTTGTTTTACATTAAGAAGGTTTGTGGTCTGCACTGTAGTGGCAGAACAGGTAGCTTACATCCTTCTAAATTGGAACTACTGATTGAGGGCTCAGTGTCTGTTATTCTAAAAGTGTATTAATTCTGGTTTAAGCACTTGGGCTTCAGGCCAGTTATTTTACATTAAGAGGGTTCATGGTCTGCACTCTTGTGGTAGGAGAGGCTGGACTCTGCCCTTCTGAGCTGGGAATTTCTGGTTAAAGACTTATAGTGCCTGCACATTTGAACTGCTTCTTACTGAAATTGGTACACCTTGTTTGCTGTAGCATAGACTAGATCAAGGCCTGCTGAATCTAGCTTTGTTTGTATAACTTGAGCACTAATCCAGGCATTCTTTAAAGTATTCAATTTTATTTATTACTGCTTGGTAGTAACTTGATTAAAGTGTAGCTATCATTCTAAGTCTTTTGGATTAAGCACTTGGGCTTCAGACCAGTTGTTTTACATTAGGAAGGTTTGTGGCCTGCACTGTGGTGGCAGGACAGGTAGCTTACATCCTTCTAAGTTGGGAACTGCTGATTGAGGGCTCAGTGTCTGTTATTCTAAAAGTGTATTAGTTCTGGCTTAAGCACTTGGGCTTCAGGCCAGTTATTTTACATTAAGAAGGTTCGTGGTCTGCACTCTTGAGGGAGGAGAGGCTGGACTCTGCCCTTCTGAGCTGGGAATTTCTGGTTAAAGGCTTATAGTGCCTGCATATTTGAACTGTTTCTTACTGAAATTGGTACACCTTGTTTGCTGTAGCATAGACTAGATCCAGGCCTGCTGAATCTAGCTTTGTTTGTATGCTTGTTGTTTATTTGCTTGTTATTTCCCTGAAACGCTAATTCCACCTAAAACGCGGCTTTTCAGCACTTCTGTGGATCCCTAGTGATATCTGCATTGCTTACTGTACTTATTTCCTTATTTCACTTGAAAGAAAGTTACTGTTAGTCATTTTTACATTTAAGTTACCTGTAACACATTGCATTTAAGTTACCTGGCACTTGCTCACTAAGTCAGCACTAAAAAATTAAAAGCACTACACCCTCACAAACTCCCCTTGAGTACCTTGTTGCCCATTGGCCCTTTTTTTCAATTATAAAGGAATTCCCAATACTATTCTAGCATGTCCAAAGGTCAGTTGTCAATCTCCTCTCTGGTCCAGCTGGTGAATCTGGGAATCTTGAGGCAATGTTACAACTGCCTCATGTACACAGACAACCCTCTCCTCCTCCCAACAAATTCCAACACATGTGAGAGATGCAACCATATGGAGGCTAAGCTCTCTGAACTCAGTACTGGCGTAACCAGTCAGGAAGAGAAGGAAACCACACTCACTACAATTCCAGTCTCACATAGACCTACCACGACAGCAAACCAAACACATAAACACACAAAAACATACTCGGAGGCTCTAAATAAAAATCTGCCTAAGCAGCAGAGACCTCCAAAGCAGACACCCAAGCAACCGCTACCCCAAAACAAAACACGTGCAACACATAGCTCACAAAGCCAGTGTGCCGAACAGTCACAGCCCTTAAGGCTAAACAACACACCTGATACACTTGTAATAGGTGACTCTATCGTCAGGCACATTGACGTCCCGCTCACCAGGCTGAACAAGGAGAAGGTCAGGGTGAGCTGCCTGTTGGGCGCTAGGATCCGCCACATAATGCAAGCACTCCGGTCACTCCAAGGCAAGTACAAATATGACTCAGTCATTGTCCATGCTGGTGTGAATGACCTGAGACATACCTCCCTGGACTACATGAAAAGAGACATAGAGGAGCTCTCTGAGCATGTAGCCCAGGCTGGTATGACCCTGACCTTGAGTAGCATCTTACCCTCACCAAGAATGATGCCACAATATGAAGACAAGATGATCAATTTCAACAATTGGCTTAAGTCTTGGTGTCATTCAAAGGGGATCCAATGCCTGTCAGCCTGGGATGACATGCTCGACAAGCCACGATGCTTCGCTAGGGACGGCTTGCACCTGTCACCCCTGGGCTTTCGGATATTGGCAAAGGCTCTTGTTACCCCCATAGTGCCTTTTTTAGGCAAGGCTCAAAAGACAAACCCATCTCCATAGGTATCACAAGGGAAAAGAAACTAAGAGTAATGCTACTCAATGCCAGAAGTCTAAACCTCAAGATGCACTTTCGAAACTCTCCTTAGCATGGAGAACATCGATATCTGTGCAGTAACAGAAACCTGGTTCAAGGCTCCCGAGAGCACCCCAGCACTACCAGGTTATACCTCATACCATGCTTTTAGGCCACAAAACTTGGACCCGAACCACAAAAGGAGGGGAGTATCAATATTAAGTCAAAGATACCCACACCTCCAGGTTGGTGGCACAGCAGGAAGCATCAGAGACTATCCATGTGCAACTAACAGTGGGTAAAACTGCCTTCCAGTTTATAGCCTGCTACAGACCACCCTCCCAAACCCAGGAACCCCACTCGGCCTTCCTGAGAACACTGGAAAATATGAAGGTTTCTCCAAACACCATTATATTGGGTGACTTCAACTACCCAAACATAGACTGGGAACATTACTCTAGCTCCAACACCTGAGCCCAAAGGTTCCTAGAATTTATAAACTCAAATGCTATGGAACAACTTGCTACCACTCCCACAAGAGGGGAAAACATACTGGACCTGATCATCACCAACATGGCGACTCTGTGCTCCAGCCCCGAAGTGTATCCCTCACTGGTAAGATCAGACCATAAACTAATCTCACTGGATATTCACATCCCGATCCACCCCCTGCCCAGAAAACCACAGTGAAAAACTTCTCTAAAGCAAATTTCACACTCCCTAAAACTGAGGTGGAATCTTTCAAAGCCCCCGGGCCTGTGGAAAATATGGCCCAGACCACAGAATCCTTTATAAACGCATTCTATGAACACCTTCAGGAATGCATGAATCATGCAATCCCAAATAAAACCAATACCCAATCCTCCAAAGGCAGACATCCTGTCTGGTGGACCCCAGCCATAAACAAACTATACAATAGAAGGAGGAAGCTACTACATGATAGAGCAAAATCCCAAAAAGGGAAGGCATCTCTGATCAGTGTTAGCAAAAAAGTACGGGCACTCATAAAATCGTCTAAGGCCAGCTTCTAGAGAAAAATTGCACAGGACACTAAGGATAATCACAAGGCTTTCTTTAGTTATGTTAGGAACCTGGGTGGGAATTCCCAGATATGCTCAGAATTAGTCCAAAATGACAAAAAATACACCGAACCCACAGACATTGCCATCATCCTAGCTGACAGATTCAGCGCAAACCCCCCCTCCCAACCAAAAGGGCAAATATGTATCCCAGCAGAGTGCTGCCCCCCTGACATCTCAGATGCTCAGGTAAGAGCTGCCCTCTCCAAAGCAAAAAACACAGAATCAATGGGATCAGATGGTGCCCCAGGCTGCATCCTACATGAACTCCAAGAAGAGCTAAACCCAAACATAAAACTACTGTTCAATCTCAGCCTTACTACAGGATATGTACCCAAAGAGTGGCGTACAGCAACAGTGGTCCCTCTCCACAAAGGTGGTGCCTCAACAGATCCTGGAAACTATCGCCCCATAAGCCTGACTAGCTTGGTCTGCAAAGCTATGGATAGGATCATCATGGACCTCATAAATAAAGATATTGGGGACCTACAGACACTGGATCCTACCCAGTTCGGCTTTGTTAAGGGCAGATCCTGCCTCTTAAACCTGGTTGATTTCTTTGAAACAGTCACCAAGGCCATTGACAGGGAAAGGTGGTCCACACAGCCTACCTGGACCTCGCAAAATATGATACAATACCCACTCAGGCGATGGTTTTAACCCCTA
>NW_025058763.1:0-5918 GCF_019279795.1 Protopterus annectens | reverse complement strand
AAAACTTTTTTATTGCTGTTTGTGTTCCAAGGTGTTTGTGTGTCTGCAGGCTGTGGGCCTGCTGACATTAGCAACAATGAGTATGGCAGAGTGGAAACACAATGACCTTTTCATAGCCAAGGTACAGCTGTATATGTGCATGTTTACTAGGCATGTACGCATGCATGCATGCAACAGTTTGAGGGACAATTGGGGTGGACAGTGTGACTTTGCATACATACCTCTTGACACAGCCAACTAGCCTTCATACATGTCACCTGGGTGTTCTGTAGTACCACAGGCTCATACATACAGGGGAGGTTACTTGAGAACTGATACTAGGTCTCTCACTAGCTTAGCTATTACTTTAACCGCAACAGATTCACCTATCAGCACCTGTTGCCCCTGCCATTTCTTTCCCATCCACTCAACCTTGATGCAGTTGATGAGGGCATGCATGGCACTGTGTATGACAGGTTTGAGGTAAGTATTCCTGACACAGGTCAGCCTGTGTTGGTCTAACCTGACAATCACCAGCATGTGTGTCTGCTGTCTCGTATGCAAGTCTGGCCTCTCGTGCTGGTAGTGCACACAGAGTCATAGTCCTGTGCATGAGGCAGCTGTTGAAGGGCTGAGCACAGCCCCTACCTACTCAGTCTTGCAAGTGATAATGTTAGATACATAACACAAATACCACAGAGGTAATGCAGTGTCTGCCACTACTATCCAAGTGGGTGACAATTGCAGGGGCTGTTAGGATTCCCAATGGTGGGTTCAGAGGCCCTCAACATGATACAGCCATCTGACACACACGTATATATATATCATTATATATATATATATATATATATATATATATATATATATATATATATATATATATACATACATATACATATACATACACACACACACACACACACACACACACACACACACACACACACACACACACACACACACACACACACACACTGCTGCATAGGGACACGCATTGAAACACAGACGCACATAAAGTTGACACTTTACAGATTAGATGACCTACCTATCTATTTATGTACAATACACAGTGATACAACCATTGCATGCACCACAGTGGCTTTGTGGTAGAAAAGTACAGTTTTGTACCTACCATAAATGTAGATGTTCGAAGATCCACATTGCTGCAGTCCTTACACTTGGGTAGTCCGCTGTCCTCGGTCGGCCTGAATATCAAAGTATAAGGCTGACGTCGGTCAAGGCGCATTTGACTGACATCAGGACGCCAGGGTACAAATGCGCATGACCGACGTCATATCCTCAGTCTTTTCTTGCCCCAGATGTCAGAAGACCCTAAAAATAAAGGTCAAAACCAAAAGACAGCAAACAAACAACCAACCATCCTAGCACTAAAATATGTACAATATATACAATATATACAATATTGACAACCCAACCACACAACTCTAACTACAGAGGGAAGGAGGGAGTAAATTGGACTGCAGCAATGTGGATCTTGAACATCTACATTTATGGTAGGTACAAAACTGTACTATGTTCTTCATCTCACATTGCTGCAGTCCTTACACTTGGGTAGAATCCCAAAGCAGAGGTAAGGGAGGATGGCCAAACTATAAGGAAGCAGGAGCTGCCAAAATGCCCTGCAAAACAGCAGTGGCAAAACCAGCCCTTGCCTAGAGAAAGTATGCACTGAACTCCAAGTAGCTGCCTCCAAAATATCCTTAGTTGCCACCCTCAAAAGCTGTCAAGTGGCAGTAGCCCTAG
Source organism: Protopterus annectens (assembly GCF_019279795.1). Classification (NCBI taxonomy): domain Eukaryota; kingdom Metazoa; phylum Chordata; order Ceratodontiformes; family Protopteridae; genus Protopterus; species Protopterus annectens. The sequence continues at coordinate 4,175 of NW_025058763.1, read as the reverse complement.
TGGAATGAGGCCTAATCCCAGCTGGAATCTCCTTGCCATGATGGGAATAACAGAAAGCAATGCAAAACCCAATCCACTTAGAAATAGTTTGTTTTGACACAGGCTTGCCCTGAGAACTCAAAGCAAAAGAAACAAATAACTGCTGAGACTGCCTGAACCCTTTAGTTCTGTCCAAATAATATCGAACTGCCTGTGTACATCTAAAGTGTGCAAAATCTTTTCCCCTTTATTTTGGGGATTTATCCAAAAAGTAGGCAAATGAATAGTTTGGTTTAAAGCCACACTAGAAACCACTTTAGGCATAAACGAAGGATTAGTACGTAAAGATACCCTATCCTTATGGAAAATTAAGAAAGGCTCAACTGCCATAAGGGCCTGCAATTCAGAAACCCTTCTTGCAGAGGTAATGGCCAACAAAAAAGCAGTCTTCCATGATAAATATTTCAACTCAGTAGTAGCTGCAGGCTCAAAAGGTTGTAGAGTGAGTTTCTCCAACACAAAATTGAGATCCCAAGCAGGAGTAGGAGCTCTGGGGGTCTTATATTCTTTGCCCTCTAAGAAATTGCTTGAACAAAGGATGAGAAAACAATGGTGGATCACAATCATAGTGAGCCCAAATTGCTGCAGCATGAACCTTAATAGAAAAGAAGGACAAACCTTTGTCCAGTAACTCAGTAAGATATTGAAGAGCCACACTTAAATTAGGCTCAGAAACATCAAAATCCTTTGCTGCACTCCAAAATAAAAATCTCTTCCATTTATCTGCGTACACTTTCCTTGTACTAGGCCTTCTAGCTTCCAAAATAACATTCAAAACTTGCTGTGGAAGTGAGCCACTATGGTTCAAAACAGAATATGCCAGGCTGTTAGGTGCAGAGAGTGAAGCTTGACATTGAGCAAATGACTGTCCTCCTGAGACAACAGGTGTGGAATCAAGGCAAAGGCCATGGAGGCTTCCGTACCAGGCTTCTCAGTAATGGGTACCAATGCTGTCGAGGCCAATCTGGAGCTATCAAAATCATCCTTGGCTTGTCTTGTCGGGCCTTCAGTAGTACCTTTGGGAGGAAAGGCAGAGGTGGAAAGGCATACACATGAAGATTGCTCCAATTGAAAGAAAGAGCATCCACTTTCCAAGCTGTGGGATAAAACCTTTTTGTGCAAAACTTTGGCAGCTGGTGGTTTAGTGGAGAAGCGAACAGATCTATGTCTGGAGTTCCCCATGACACTGTCAATTTCTGAAATACATGAGGATCCAATTTCCACTCGTGGGGATCCATAATTCGTCTGCTCAACACATCTGCTAAGGAGTTCTGTGCTCCCGGCAGAAACCTTGCCTGAAGATTGAGCTGTAAACTGAGAGCAGTCTCCCACAAAATCATTGCTTGCCTGCATAGAGGATAAGAATGTTTTCCCCCTTGCTTGTTGATGTACCACATGACAGTTGTGTTGTCTGTTAGAATCAACACCTGCCCTGGAAGAAGTAAATCCTTGAAAGCTATTAATGCAAACTGGACTGCTAACATCTCCTTCAAGTTGATATGTAGATGTTGTAGTCTGGCAGGCCACTTGTCTTGTATCCACTTTCCATTCAGATGAGCTCCCCAAGCTTTGTCTGAGGCATCTGTCGTTAGAATCTGACTCGCCTCTGGCCCGGGTCACAGAGAGTCCCTTGTTTAGGTGACATTCCTGAGCCCACCACAATAATTCCTTTTGAATGCAAGGTATTATTTGAATGACAGTGTCCAAATCCTGGCAGTGCTGTGTCCATACATTTTTGAGATACCATTGTAGCTTCCTCATATGCAGTTTGGCATTGGGAAGCACCAGAATACAAGATGCCATGAACCCCAAGGCTTGAAGGACTGTCCTTGCAGTCAGCCTGGACTGATGAGACAACTTTATGAAGTAAAGGGAAAGATTCTTTTGTTTGTCCGGGGTCAAAAGGCCATCTGGGATGCTGTATTCACTCTCACACCCAGAAAGCACATGACCTGAGAGGGTACTAGACTGGACTTTATTTCGTTTACAGAATACCCCAGGCATCTTAGCACTGCTATCACATAATTTCCCAAAAGAAGAAGAAGCCTCCTTCCTTGAGCCAGAATCAGGCAATCGTCCAAATAAGGATAGATCTGTATTCCTTTTAGCCTGAAAAAAGCAATCACTGGAGCCAGAACTTTGTGAACACTCTGGGCGCAGTAGATAAGCCAAAGGGCAATGCAGAGAACTGATAATGAGAAGTCCCAGCTCGAAAACGCAGATACTTCCTGCAACTCAGTCTGATAGGAACATGAAGGTAAGCCTCCTTGAGATCCAAAGTTACCATCCAATGATCTTTGCCCAGCAGAGGTAAAAGCTGTGTAACGCCCAACATTTTGAACTTGGGAATGTCCAGATAAGTGTTGAGGATAGATAAATCCAAAATTGGTCTCCACGTGTTCCCTTCTTTGGTACTAGGAACAGGCGAGAATAAAATCCTAGGCCCACTTCTGGCATAGGGACCGGCTGAATGGCCCCTATTTGGAGTAACAGAGAAATTTGCTTGTGAGCCTCTATTCTTTGTTGAGGAGGAACGTCTGGCATGCCTTTGAAAGGAGGCAAGGTATGGAAATAAAACCTGTAACCGTGGTGTATGATATCCAATACCCATCTGTCTTGGGTAATTAAACTCCAATTTTCTTTGAAAAGTGCCAACCTTCCTCCCAAAGGTTCTGCCGGGCAGAAGGCTCTGGCAGCTGAAAAGGTAGGTCATTGGGTCTGTTTACGAAAGGACTGACCCCTGCCCTCACCTGAAGACTGTGCAGGAGAACCCCCTGTTCTAGGCCTGAAAGAGCCCTGAGCTCTGCCCCTACCACGTCTAGATCTACCCCTAGACTGGGAATCATAAGAAGGATAAGTCCACCCCTTAGTAGGCCAATTTCTACTAAACTTTGGAGGCTGAATCTGCAAAAATCTTTAACAGTCTGCATAGACTTAGCCTTGTCTTCCATTTTCTTTAAAACTGCCTCAACAGGAGAACCAAACAAAATCAGATTGTAAAGGAGCATCTAAAATCCTTGTTTAACATGGTCAGATAAATTCTGATCCCTCAGCCAGGCGTGCCTGCGAAGAACTGACCCAGTGGCAGCCACCCTAGGGGGCCTGTACAGCATCAAAACCACATTGCAAAGAATGCTTACCCACCTGTTCAGAAACATGTACTAAATCTTGTAACTCTTTACAATCAATACCTTCCCAGAGCATCAACCTTAGACTTCAATTGTGAAAGGAGATAGTTTTGGTATTTCAACATGTGAAACTGGCAATTCAAAGCCCTCATAGCTAGAGTGGAAGAAGTATAAACTTTCTTTCCCCATCTATCCAAAGCCCTGGCCTCTTTATCTGAGGAACCGGATTTTACAACAGAAGCCTTAACACCTTTAGGCCCCTGACTAACAGTTTCTGGGTCTGCCCTAGGACTCTTAAAAGATACTTATGAGCTTCAGGCACCCTGTAATACCTATCCGGTTTAACAGGAGCAGGAGGCAAAGAATCAGGATTAAAGAGGCCTCTGAAAAAACATCTCCCACAACACCAAAAACAGGGGGTATGGCAAAGGCCCTATGCGGGGGAAAAAAAAAAATTCCCCAAGCCTTTTCCTGGAATCAAAAAGTCCTGACCTTCCCACTTAAAATGCTCCCTCATGGAATGAAGAGTTTCTGAAAAAGAAAAATCCTCAGGAGGAGAAGCAGAAGGAGTAGAATCATCCACATCAGAATCAGAATAAGGAGAATACTCCTGCAAGTCTTCAGCCGAAGACTCTGAAACATCCAAGCCTGCTCAAACTCCCAACTCAGGTCCACCCTAGGTCTCTTATCAGGAGGGGCAAAGAACCCTAATCAAAGTAATCAAATCTTCTGCCATTTTAAGCATATGCTTCTTGGGCCCGTTCCTGAAGAACTAGGGGGGACACCAATGAAGCTAAACCTGGCCTGCCTCTGGGAGAAGCCTTGGAAACAGAAGGAGAGGGCCTAACCACCCTAGGAAGGGGGGAGTAATAAGAAAGCCCCTTCAGCCTGACCTGCCTCCTGAGAGGCCACATCCTGCAATAACAAAGTCTCCCCCGGGATCCCAAAGAAACCTCCGGGGGAACCACCGGGCCCCCCGAAACCCCTAAAAAACCGGCGTCCGGGGGG
>NW_025058762.1:0-6370 GCF_019279795.1 Protopterus annectens | reverse complement strand
TCCAATCAAAATACACCATGAATAAAATAAAATGAGGAATGTCATCTCTTGTAACTTTTTATATTTAAGTATAGAAGAAATGTTTACAAGACTCATTCAAAACCGAGGAATTTATAAGGAAATAAGCATCCACCCCAATTTGCCACTCTAATTCTCTAGTCTCTAAAAGCAGAGACTGAGGGTCCACCCCTAGGGCCCATAGTGCAACATGTTCAATCCCCATGAATTCAAAAACTGTGCCCTAAGGTTGTTTGTTGGGGCGATGTGTTTAGATAAAAGCATGTTGTCCAGCTTTATTTTATTTTTATAGAGTAACAAAATGCTGGTAAAGATCACGATCACTGAACTTGCGATTCCGGTTTTCCCTGTATGTAGAAACAAAGGGGGCAACAGACGCGCCCAAAGAAAACAGCATAAAATGGGCAATAGATTTCGATATTTGGTTGGGTAATTGAATTTTTGAATGGATAGTATATTTCCTGTCCTAATTGTAAAAGAACACCTGTGTCTTAAATATTTACATCTGCTTGCAAAACCACAACAAAACGAAGGTAAATTCAACCTTGCCTAGTAAAATGATAGGTAGGGTGAAATGGTTGATTGAAGTAATTCCTTTCCAAGTTTTTCCCTCTCCTGTAAAACAACAGAGGGATGTGGAGCCCTGAGTTTTTGGGTAATATAGAGTTGTTAGTGAATGAAATACTCAGTTCTTTTTAATAATGGGTCCCAAATAGTACCCAACTTGTTTTACAAAGAGTTAACACAAAACTGGCATTAAAATCAGTTGAAGGGGGAATAGTAGTAACATTTGTATTGTCCCCCCAATGGGCCATCCAGTTTACATCTATAACTGTGGTGTGTAGACCTTAAAGCGGGTGATTTGGGCTCATAAACATTATTAAATAACAAAGGTTTATAAAACCAATGTCTCTTTTTACGTAGTGACCTCCTCTATAAGCCTTCCATCAACTGCAAAGGTAGGGGTAACCCCTGTTAGAAAACAAATCTTTTAGGAAGAGTGCACTCAAATTCAAAGAAGCTTCCCCAGTGTGCTACACATACATACATTGTGCTCTTACCAATTGACCCTTAGACAATTGATCTTTTTTGTTTGGTGAGTGGTGGTTACTGGAGTAGTGTAAGAAGAGGCATTACAATAAGTTGGCTTCCTGTGAATACAAGATGAAAAACAGTTGTTAACCAAATCCTTCGGCCAGCCAACCCTGGCGTCTAAATAGTCAATTTCAGTTGTTGAAAATTGAGTGTGAGCAGAATTTTAAGAGCGTGGAAGAACCGTTCATAGATTGAATCAGGTCAACTAAGCATCCCTTTCATTTACCAATGTCAATCAGGATAAACACGTCATCCAAAAAGCCAGCGTGCGGTAATATTTTACCATAGCATTCTTAAAACTTAGGATTGGCTTTAAAGAATTCTTTTCTCCCAATAAGGGCTTACAACTAAGTTAGCCACACTCCCGCCATACAGGGGAGAATCCTATGGCCTTATATACCTGTTTTTGTAGAGTGTGTACTGGTTTGGTCGTAAAGGAAGAAGTTGGAAGATAAAATGATATCCAAATAATTTGAAGAGCCAATGGATATTTCTTCCTTAGTGGCCCTGAGGCTCCTCCTCCAACATCATTTTAGACCCATTCTAACCACAGCCGGCGTCGACGTGGTTGATCTATACACGTCTATACCGCATCAGGATTTTATGTACTCCTAAGGTTAAGAAATTTGTACTCCTTAACTTTTCCTTTGGAGCGAACATCCCCCTTGTATGATTCACCCTGGCAACAATGTTTCTAAGCGCGAAATGACACATCAATGTTTTCACCTGTTTAAAAGTGGCACTTTTACTTTTTATTGTGTTGTTTCTGATGAAGCTTTTGCTGTGCCGGAGGCGGAACGCTTAGAAAACGTTTATCCTTAAATAAGAGAAGCGAAGTAAAATACCCTTTTTTGGTGTTCCTTGGCTCCGAGGGGTACTGGTTTTATTAGCACATGCTTGGTAACGGTTCTATTAGTTGCTTTTCACACTATGCAACATAAATAAAATGTGAAGGAATGCCCGTATATGTGACTGGTTTCCAGATGTAATCCCAAGAGGTCATTTTATTGGCTACACACTGAGAGACACATCAACAGAAAATAGTGAAAAGACAGACAACAAAATCCAAATAGCACATGCAACTGAGATGTGAACTGTTGTATTTTTAGCACACATTGCCATTGTTCAAATCCTGGGAGTGGTAGTAGTCTGCATACAGAATCATACCACACAACTGTAGAGATATGTCCAGAATGTCCAGTAAATTGGCCCATGTCTGCTGCCTGTCACCCTGTCTCCCTGAGAAATCTGTGGGATGATCCCAGACATATATGCAGCATACAGGAAATATAACTGATTGACACACGTCTATGAGAACAAAGCTGGCACACTAGCATTTCCCCAAAATCTTATGAGAGTAATAAGCCATGTATGTCCCATTTACACCCCCATGTCAAGCTGTGACCAGAGTGTGTACAGTAACAGAGTGAGATGTATGTGCATAATAGTAATGTGGAACCTGGTACTGTGTGTGGCAACATTCAGGTAGTGCTAACAAACATTGCTCCCACAGGTCTGTCAGATATGAACAGTTGCCCAGAAATACAAGAATGATATCCTGTACTGGTACTATTTACTCTGGTATTGTATGGCATTGTGACCGAAGCAGTTACTCTGAATAATAGGGTATTACTCATCACTGTCATCCACACTGTCCTACAAAATATAACTTCTAGGAAATCCTGTATAGGAGTGTTTTAATACAAGGTCAGAATGTAAAACCACAGGAGAATTATAAGACAGAAAGCAAATAGGAGATATACAGCAATATATATATATATATATATATATATATATATATATATATATATATATATATATATATATATAGCACACCTAATAACCTATGATGGACATTGCAGTGTTTTTAGGTATAGCAGACACAGTCATGGTCTGAATCCTGGGAGTGGACGTAGGCTTGCATACAGGAATCAATACCCACAACTGTACAGATAAGACCAGAATGTCCAGTATATGGGCCCATATTTTACACTGCCTGTCCCATTAGTCCTGGGAAGTCCAGGTGGGATGATCCCAGATATTTAGGCCAGCAAAACAGGGGATACAACTGGCCCCAGTTGTCCACACATCTATGAGAACAAACATGTTATTCTAGCAACTCACAAAACTGTTATGAGGAAGTAATATCACATAAGTATGTCCTATCCTACACCCCTCATGTTTGTCAAGCTGTAACCTACAGTGTGTACAGTAACAGAGTAAGATGTATGTGTATAATACTACAATGTGTAATCTGGTACTTTGTGTGGCATTTAGCTTCCCACAGGTACATCAGATATGAACTTACTAAAAGCTGCCAAGAAATAAAAAGCTTCTGATACCCTGTACTGGTACTGTTTACTCTGGTATTGTATGGAATTGTGAGTGTTGCAGTTTGCTCTGAGATAATAGCAGGTATCACTGATCACTTTCACTCCACACCAGCTGCTACACAATATAACTGTGTGGGAAAAAGCCTCTATAAGAGTGTTGTAAGTCACTAAAGGTTGGAAAGAGGGGCAATAGGTCTAGATATGTTCCAGTTCACCTGCATGTGGTCAAGACATAGTAAGAGTCTGTGCTGAAAGAGATGGACAGGTATGTGCACAACATCAACCTGGAATCTGGGAGTATGTGTAGAAATAGTTAGTGTTAACAAACATTTCCTTCATAGGTATACCAGGTAAGAGGTTATAATGCAGGTAAAACCAGTTCATATATAAAGATGATGACAGCCATATCACTGTCCAAACTAGGGCAATAGGGTAGTGTAGTAATACTTGTAAGATACAGATAACAGAACTGACTAGGAAAGTAATACAAACTACAGGAATATACTAGTTGTTAATTGACATATTTCTCTCCCCCCACCATATCTCCAATAAACTAAATACCCACGTCAACTGGTATGTAATGACTTCACTGTTCTGTTGGGACAGATGTCCTATTGATAGATAATTATTTAAATCTGTTTCCATGCATGTGCTATGTTGAAATACTCCAACATTGGTGGCATGGTGCCATCAATGTACCTGCATGCTGTTGTTATTACCATTGTGGTCCCATATATGCATGTGTTTCATTTGCTATGCAACTGTTCCGTATCTGATGTCTGGGTTAATGGGAATATCTATGCATGCTGTTATACCTAACCTGGAATGTGTTAACCATTACTAACCCACATATGTTGATACACCATAAACACCATAGCACGGATGGGAATGCTGGTCCCAGCTGACCCACCTGTACCACCTCAGCTGGCCGTGTCACCAAGCACCAACATGTCTGGGGCCCAACCCAGGACCTCCTCATCCATTTGTCCTCAGCTTTTCCTTTGGGTGGAACCGCCTCAGTGGGTGGGGCTCGCCCCCCTGTGAGTGGGCATGGACAGGACACTGTCACCTGTCGCCAGGTCTGAGTCATGGTGTGTAGAGAGCTCGATCAGCAGTTTGGAGATCTTCTACATCAGTTTGAGGGCTGTGTGTCACAACTAGAGGGTCAGCCTGGCTCTTCGACTCAGCCCCCAGCACAGCCACCTTCGCGGCTGTGAAGGTGCAGTGGTGACTGCCCATGGGTGGGGATCTCAGTCCCACTGTTACCACTAGGGGGCTCATGGGCTTCCAATTTCCTAATACCCCTTCCCATCAAGGTTTTACCCCCACATGTCATATACCACCCCTGTATGCGTCTCTCATTTGTCTTCTATCTGTTTTAACCTACCCAACTTACTCCCCAGTGATATACCTACTATCCCTCCCCAAACATCCCACTCTCACCTGAAAAGTAATAAAATAAAAGGCAATCTGATTCCCCAAAAAATATTGCTCCTATACACTTAGCTGTCCATTTCCCCACATCGCAGCGTGTCCACTGGACACACATGTAATCTGGTCTAATTGGCATCATAACATATTAATGTTGTCCTCACACCTCTCTCAGGGGTTTGAGTGTCCAAATCTACCTTCAAAGTCAGTGTATATGCACAGCTGTTGCTGTAGAAGAAATGGGCAGCTATGGACCTTCCCTACACATCCCTAGCTATTTTCCCTACTGTCTTTCCCTCTTTGTGCTCCATTTTCACCACTTTCCTATCAACCCTTTTTTCTTTTCGTTTAAAGAAATTAGCGTGGGGGGTAATCGAGAGTAAGCACTTTTAAGCAGCAGTAAGTGGGTTTAAGCTTGTTTGCACGGGGTAAGCAATGCCTACACAGGTTAAGCAATTGAGAAGGTAAATCAGTATAATAAACTGTAACCGGACGTTAGCAGTGCTTACCTTCATGCAAACCCACACAAACCCACTTGCAACTGCTTAAAAGTGCCTTAATCACTCTGTATCCAATGGCCCTTGTTCTGCCTAGCAACAAAATAAACAGCCTCTGCAAGGCTCAAGTCCAAGACCCTGCACACCATAATCAAAGTGATTTACCACTAAGCCATGTCAGATATACATAACTGTGATGTTTTCACATACATGTCATCCAGTCCAGTCATTCAACAGTACAGGAAATGTAATTAAACATGTAGATGTATGTGTGTGCACATATATTAATATCTAAATAGAAATATACATATCTATATATGTAGCTCTATATATATATATATATATATATATATATATATATATATATAAATACATACATACACATAAGCCATATATATATAATACAAACATAATACATATATCTATAGATATATATGTCTACACATATGTCTATACTATACATCAATATATATATATATATATATTATATATAGATATATTTATATAAACAGATATATATATATATATATATATATATATATATATATATATATATGTGTGTGTGTGTGTGTGTGTATACAGACATACATCTTTGATAAAATTTAACATAAAACATATTGTAAAGCACCATTAATGGGGTTGAGAGGCCCAAACAACATATATCTTGTATGAATAAACCCCACCACAGCAAACGCTGCCCTGCAAAACACTCCAACTGTTTCAAATCCCATAACCAGGACCTGACAAACATGGGCATAAGATGTTAACAGTACTCCATCCCACCTGTATGATTTCAGGCTGGTATCAGTAACATATCATGCAGTAATTTGGGTAGGGGAAAGTACAATGTGGAAGCAATCAACATCCCTAGGAACATATGCAGAAAATATATATAATATATATATATATATATATATATATATATATATATATATATATATATATGATAGGGATAATAATATATAACTACACATACACACACACACACACAGATAT
>NW_025058761.1:0-5400 GCF_019279795.1 Protopterus annectens | reverse complement strand
AAAAAAAGTGTGGAAGGTTCATTAATGACTTTTGGATGTTGGGTAAACCATATATCTGAGGAACAGCTTGGACACTGACATGAAATACTCAAAACAGCTCTGCTGTAATAATTAAGTCCACTCAGGGAGCTGGCCAATGAAACAAGTCTGTTTAATTTGACTTGTATATTACCCCTCCCTTTCCTGCTGATTTACTTATTGTCATTCTGTCATTAGCATACATGTTCAAAACAACTAACCCCTTCCATTATATGTTAAAGTTTAACAATTATTCTTTCTTTTAGTCTGCAGCAAACTGTACAGTTCCTTTTTACATACTTGTGTGAGGGCAGCTACTAATGGATGGCTCCGGGAAGTAATGTGTTTCGTCTCTTAAAATATTGAAAGGGCTGTCATTAGGAAAAATTCAAAATGCTTGCCAAAAGCCACAGTTTTGTCTCTGCTCCATTCTGGTACATAAAGTAAACCTCTGTTTAATACAGACAGCAGCTAATGTCAGCAGTTCATCAGATAGGCTGTATACTGTCCCTAGTTGCTGCACTGATGATGTTTGGACAGACGTTTGGTGGACATCTGGTATGGCCTACTTCCTCGGTCTCTTATTCTTCCTTGACCTATCTGCAACTGGAATCTTTGTTGCTATTGAAACAGATGTTGACTCACCACCTCTGGGATTGTTCCGAAAATCATGAGCATATGTTATCTTCTACAGAGGTAATAGGGATGGCCTCTGATTCTACTGTGGATTGCTGCATACAGTCTCATCAGGCCTATCTGATGACCAAACACAATCTATTATATGATTATTAATGATATCTGTTACATGTTCATCTTTAGGTCACAAAACTACTTTCCATTCTTAAAGTCATTCAGATATATGGGCAGTTTGTGGCATTTAATTTGCTTTCCCTTCACATACATTAAGGTTGCCTGTACCAACATTGCACTGTTAGCAAAATGAGGTGCATCTCTAACATGTCTGTAGATTATTGACATCAGGTAAAACAGACACCTTATATTCCAAGAAAAGTGCACTCATTAATAGAGTATAGTCCCTACTTAATTTCAAGTTAAATTCTAGCTAATTTCTTAAGCAGGTCTGCTACGTGTATCCAATTTTTTTTTTACATTTGTGTTATCTGAACACCCTAGGGACTGTTCCTTTTACTATGTATGCTTCCAATAGGATTTTATTTTACCATTCATAGGTTCATAGGTACTAGACTATCGGCCCTAGGGCCTATACAAGCCTAGCCATAACAATTCCCTGGCTATTTCTTCCCACACTATTTACTTCCCTGGGTCCCAGTCTACCAGGGTGACTGACCTGATCCCCGGGGTGAATTTCTTTTCTCCCATCCAATCGTCAAGGTTTCTTTTGAAGAGGGCCAAAGAGGTGCTCTGCTTGACATGTATGGGCAGTCTATTCCAGAGTCTGGGGAGTCTCTGGGTCAGGACCCTATCCCTCCAGCATGTTTTGTTTATTGTGATGACAAGGTTTAGTTCCCTTTAGTGTGTGGCACTGATGGATCGGGATTTCTTTAAGTGTAGCATGTCCAACAGCTCTGGGTTTGACACAGCCTTGTATGTTAAGCAGATATCACCTCTGAGTAGACGATATGTGACAGAGTATAGCTGGAATTTTTAAGGCGGTCAGCGTAGGGCATCTGCTTTAGGCCTGTGATTCTTTTAGTGAGGTATTTCTGCGGCCTTTCCAGTTGTTGCAGATGTCTTGAGAGGTGCATACCAAATGGGGCGTTGTATTCTATAGTGGGTCTAATGAGGGATGAGTACAGTGGGACAATGATTTGCTTTTTTCTGGATGAAAAGTCCTTAGTGATGAGGTGTGCCACATAGAAGGATTTCCTGACTGTTGTGGTGATGTGGTTATTGAAGGTAAGACCACTGTCCACCTGTGTCCCTGAATCTCTTATCACACTTTTGGTGTTTAGTGTACAGCTACCTATGTGGTAATTCATGGGTACATGTTTTTTCCCAAAGGGGATAACTATACATTTCATGGCATTGAGCTTGAGCCCATGGCTCTGGTACTAAGCAGCTGTTTCTGTAAGGCCCTTTTGTAGAATATCCACATAATTTGGGGATTCAATAATGGCTCCCAGTTTGCAGTCATCTGCGACCTTTGTTAGCCAGAGTCCCTTAGTGTTGGCCTGGGGTCTACTTTAAGCTCTCAAAAGCTGTAAAACCCGAATCGCGCAACATGTGAAGAGCAAACCGTGAATACATCGAACGAACGAAACCGTGAAACAGGAAATATCAAAGTCGCATAGTTGGCCCGTCTGCGGTATAGCTCCGCAAGGTAAGTGTGCGATCGTTACGGACCTTAGGGTTAGGGAGGGGTTAAGGTAAGTGCATAGGTAGGTAGTGTATGTAAGGTTTTGTGTAGGTAATATATGTAAGGTTTAGTGTAGGGTTTTGTTAAGTGTATGTGTGTGGAATATTTAGTTTGTTTGGGTATAGCTCTGTAGGGGAAATGTGTGGTAGTTATGGACCTTAGGGTTAGGGAGGGGTTAACGATAGTGCATAGATAGTTGTGTATGTGGGTTTAGTGTAGGGTTAGCAGTAAGATTTTGGTGCTTTAATTTAGGGTTAGAAGTAGGATTTTGGTTAGTGTATGTATGTGTTTTTGTTATTGTGTTTATGTAGGTAGTGTGTTGCGGGTGGTGGGTTGGCCGACTATGATGGCTTGAGTTTACATTTTCGCACTTTAGTACATTCGACGTATCCGCGGTTCGCTATTTATGTGTCACGCGATTTGTATTCGGGTTTTTCATGTTTCAAGGGTATAAAGTAGACCCGTTGGCCTGCACTTCAGAGAAGTAGATGCCAAACAAGAGCGGTCCCAGGACTGAACCCTGAGGTACTCCATTTGTCACTTGTCTGGAGCTGGATTTGGAGTCAGCTACTTTTACAGTGTGGGTTCTGTCAGTAAGCCAGTTGGCAACCCATCGAGTGACGTAGGGATTAGTGCCCAGCTTACTAAGTTTATCTGGCGATTCCAGAGAGTGGGATGGTGTCAGCTCCTGGCGTGAACCAGGATAAATGCGGGACCATCTTACTCTGTCCACAGCTCTGGAGACTGATTTGAAAAAGTCATTCCGTTCAGGAGACAAGATCTGCCCTTCAAACTCAAACTGGGTGGAGTCCAGTTTTGAAGGTTGCCAATGTCTTTGCTTTATAAGTTCCATGATAATACATCTCCATGGCCTTGCAGATCAGGCTCATCAGACTGATGGGGTGTGGTAGTTCCCTGGATCTGGCAGATGGATCCCTTGTGGAGTGGGATAACGTAGCTGTGCACCACTCAAGGCAGTTATATTGTTTTGTGTTACTTTCTAGCTGCTCTGTGCAAAGAAAGCACAGCAACAACAGAATTCATATCAGCATCTGCATCTGCATCCATTGTCTTAAGTATCCATGTAAAGGGCTGCCAATCTGCACAAAGGTTCCCAATGGCTTGTCTCTTGCTATTAAACCATAAAACCAAATTTAGTTGAGCACCTCGGCTCCGGGCACACCCTCAGTCATATCCTGCAACCAATATGAAATACTGAAGCAATACTTCAGGCTTTCATGCAAAACTGGACTTTACCACCAAGTCACAAGCACATACTAGATCCAGAATGCTCCAAGAAGGCTACCCAAAATACAGATGAAATAAAAGTCAACAGCTCCTCACATAATACAACACTTTTTGAGTAGAAAGCACCACTTATAAAATGCTTGTATCATATGACACAAAAAGTATATGATGACCGCATCTCTGCCCAGCAATCAAGGAGCCTCAGTCCTCACCACTAACACCAGGAGTGCTGTCTCCTGTAGTTATATGCTGACAACTACCACACACAGTAGCACACCCCCTTACATGCACACAGAGATCACAGTCAGCTCCTGGGGCTGGTTGCCCTGCCTCACCAGGTCCCCACAAGACTCCCCCACTGGCACAGCTATATAGAGTCCTATGTCTCAACTGGGCAAGCTAGAACCTTCAGTGCACTCTTATTCAAATGCGCTTAGTGTCCTGCCAAGTAGCTGATACAACATACACACACACACACACACACACACACACACACACACACACACACACACACACACACACACCCTTTGAGAGATAAGTATTTATACAACTTCACAGACTCTCCTGGGAAAGGCTGACACAGATTCTCCAGCTGTGCCCCTTTACCCAGACTTGCATGGCAGTACTACTGACCACCCAGTTAATAACACAGTTATTAAAAGGGTGTCCAATTATTACTGTGCATTATTATTATCCAATGGTAATGTGACTATACAGTCTAAAGTTTACCAGAGTGATCTAATACACAAACTTTATATAATATGCAAATGCCTAGAGCTTAGCCCCTACACAAAACTGCCATGTGTAGAAGGTTTTAAAAATATTTAATAATGGGCCACTAAAACACAGGACAAAACTACTACACCACAGAGATATCTAAGAGTTCAACGATCACAAGGAAACTTAAATAACAGTAGGACGGGTCTGATTTCAAAGAAAAATACCTAATTAATCTCTTACTAGCTTTAGCTATTCCTACAAGAAATCACAGTGCTAAAACGCATATGTGAGCATACAGAGTGCTGGTAAGTTGAATACCAGCATTCAAAATGCTCTATCTCTCTCTGTGACACAGTTTATAAACATCACTAACAAATATGTTCTGTCCTCCCTGACATTTTTGACACTTAGGTTTTCCTGTAGTATTCATATTGCATTATCTGGACACCTGCTCTGACTTTCCAGGCTAATAGAAACTCCATTTACATTAATTAGCAAGCTAACACCTGCACAGGCGAAAACAACAATAAAGGGCATTTCACATATACACTCTAGCAGAAACCAAAGCAATAAAGCACCTTCCACATGTACAATCTAACAATTATTCCTTAAGTTAAGACAATAGGAAGAATGTGTTCAGCTAGCTGCTCTGGCACCATTTTTTTAGATAATTATACTTTCAAAGACATTTGAAATGCTTGGCTTGGTTTTCCTTACAGCAGATGGCAATGTTGCAACCATCTTGAAGTTCACATTTTACAGTGTTTTCTTTCATTTAAAAACACAAGCCTGTATTTTACATTTATTTATACAAATGATAGAATTATATATCAAATTCTATTTGCCTAGGCTGGCAGCCTTCGCCCATCTCTCCCCAATTGTCACAGAGCACTTCATTGTTTTGGTGAATATGGTTTGAGAATAGGCTTTAAAGAAACATTCTCATTTAAATCTGGATTTGTTACATTATACAGTGTAGTCCACTTGTATTTTATGTATACTGTCCTAGTTAGTATATCTCCTCCACACACATTTGCATAAATAGGTTCATGCTTAACAAAAACTAATGTCACGAT
>NW_025058760.1:0-6393 GCF_019279795.1 Protopterus annectens | reverse complement strand
ATGGTTTTTCTGTGAAACCATGGTCCAGAACACAGTGTGATAGGTCTCTTGAGGTCTGTTTTGGCATACATTATTTTCATCTCAACCTCCATGCAGATTTCCTGTACCAGCATCACCACACTTGCCAGCACTGATGTCCAAGGTTAGTGGCAGACACATACTGGAGGGCTTTGAATGAAGAGATAATAAATCAGCTAGCAAAGAAGAGTAGTATTGCTGGAACTGAATTTATTCTCAAGTCTAGGTGAGTTCCTTCACAAGGTGGATCCTGTTTTTCACAAAATCTCGCCAACACGACACTGATATATAGTCTGTATTTTATATACCATACGTCATGGACAAAAGTAGGTTAAGAAATAAAAAACATAGCTGGATGTACATGACCCAGGATTAAAAAGTGCCCAATTTTGGTAGGTGCGCTAGTGCCAGGACTGGAAAAAATGACACTGTAGAAATCTCAAGACATAGAAATATTCCTACAATGGGGTTAGGCCAAGCCCAGGGGGAGGATGGCCCCTCTTTTGTAGAAGGAGGTAGCAGTCCACAAAAATCACAAAAACTGATAGGCCAAAAAAGAGCCATATAGATTATAGAGTGGACTATTGAGGATAAGAAAGAAATTATGCATTGTTGCTATTACACAAGAAGCCCAGAATTTCCAGACACAAGATATACAAAAAGATTAAGAGAGCAGTCAGAGAAAAGAAAAATACTTGCACAAGAAAAACTGTCAGAAGCTTCAAATAAAATTTTGTATTAATTAATACAACAGATTTATGAAAAACATTGTATAGACAAAGAAACTTTGGGCTGTTTGGAAAAAGAAGTGACTAAGGAAGTAAAAAAATATAAAGAGCAACCTCTTGAGATTTTTGAAAGGTATATGAAAGAAATATGGACATGGGAAAGAAAGAGGGAGAGTTCTGATATGGTGCAATATTTATACAAAGGAGAAAGCCAAATTAGTCAATACAATAAAAGTAGTCCCAAAGATATTTGAAGAGAAATACAGGCAAAGGCATCCAAATATGGAAAATTTCACAATACAAAAAAAATAAGATCAGAAAGATGGAACAGAACTGAAGATTAGTAAAGGGGAAGTTCAAAATAGGTGCTGAAGTTATGGAATACCTGCAAAGGGAAGGATTTAATGTAGAAAGTCTAACATAGGTTTTATCACAGCATGATGGAACAAGTCTCCCAGGTACGAAGAAACAGGAAAATCAGGAGACATCTGAAGAAGAAATATGGACATGGAAAGAAAAACAGTTTAACATGGTGCAATATTTATGCAAAGAAGAAAGCAAAACAAATGAATACAAAAATAGCAGCATTAAAGATATTTGAATAGAAATACTTGCAAAGGCATCAGAACAAGGAAACTTTTACAATACAAAAAATAAGAAAACCAAGAGGAAAATTAGAAAAGAGGATTAGTAATGGAAAAGTTAAAGAAATAGAAACTGAGGTTATGGATTACCTGTGAAGTGAAGGATTTAGTGTAGAAAATGTAACTCTATTAAAATCACAGAAGGATAAAGCAATGGATCCCCAAATTAAAGAGAAACCAGTGGAGTGAGAAACATCTGATCAGTTGGGATATAAAGATACTTTGAACCCTTCCACAGGAAACCAGTACAAAAGTTCAGTTGGAGTTGCACAGCAAGAAAAGGAACAGAAAACTGTGGTAACTATGACACAGTCAATGTTGAGGAGTGATAGGTTCATAGGTTCATAGGTTGGTACTAGGCTATCAGCCCTAGGGCCTATACAAGCCTAGCCATAACAATTCCCTGGCTATTTCTTCCCACACTATTTACTTCCCTGGACCCCTGTCTAGCAGGGCGACTGACGTGATCACCGGGGTGAATTACCTTCCTCCCATCCAATCATCAAGGTTCCTTTTGAAGAAGGCCAAAGAGGCGATCTGCTTGACATGTATGGGCAGTCTATTCTAGAGTCCGGGGAGTCTCTGGGTCAGGAACCTATCCCTCCAGCATGTTTTGGTTATTGTGATGACAAAGTTTAGATCCCTGGAGCGTGTGGCTCTGAGGGATTGGGATTTCTTTAAGTGTAGCATGTCCAACAGCTCTGGGTTTGACATGGCCTTGTATGTTAAGCAGAGATCGCCTCTGAGTAGACGATATGCTACAGAGTATAGCTGGAGTTTTTAAGGTGGTCAGCGAGGTCATCTGCTTTAGGCCTGTGATTCTTTTAGTGAGGTATTTCTGCGGCTTTTCCAGTTGTTGCAGATGTCTTGAGAGGTACATACCAAATGGGGCATTGCATTCTATAATGGGTCTAATGATGGAAGAGTACTGTGGGACAATCACCTCCTTTTTTCTGGATGAAAAGCCCTTAGTGATGTGGTGTGCCACAAAGAAGGATTTCCTGCCTGTTGTGGCGATGTGGGTATCGAAGGTGAGACCACTGTCCACCTGTGTCCCTAAGTCTCTTATCACACTTTCAGTGTTTAGTGTACTGCCACCTATGTAGTAATTCACGGGTACATGTTTTTTCCCAAAGGGGATAACTATACATTTCTTGGCATTGAGCTTGAGCCCATGGCTCTGGCACCAAGCATCTGTTTCTGTAAGGCCCATTTGTAGAGTATCCACATCATTTGGGGATTCAATAATGGCTCCCAGTTTGCAGTAATCTGAGAACTTTGTTAGCCAGAGTCCCTTAGTGTTGGCCTCTACTTCAGAGAAGTAGATGCCAAACAAGAGCAGTCCCAGGACTGAACCCTGAGGTACTCCACTTGTCACTTGTCTGGAGCTGGATTTGGAGTCGACTACATTTACAGTGTGGGTTCTGTCAAAAAGCCAGTTGGCAACCCACTGGGTGACATAGGGATTAATAGGGTTCATAGGGATCATATGTTAGTACTAGGCTAACTCCCCTTATGAACCATTGTAAGCCTAGCCAATTTCCCCATGTGAGAATCAAACCCTGTACCTTGTATCTTTAAGGTAAACACCTTAACCATTATGCCAACCTCCCACCCTTAATGCCCAGCTTAGCAAGTTTATCTATGATTCCAGAGTGGGAGATGGTGTCAAAGGCCTTGGCGAGGTCTAGATAGGCTGTGTGGACCACCTTACCCTTGTCCATGGCTCTGGAGACTGATTCGAAGAAGTCAATCAGGTTCAGGAGACAAGATCGGCCCTTCCCGAACCCAAACTGGGTGGGGTCCAGTGTTTGAAGGTTGCCAATGTCTTTGTTTATAAGTTCCATGATAATACACTCCATGACCTTGCAGATAAGGCTCATCAGACTGATGGGATGGTAGTATCCAGGATCCAAGGTGGATTCCCCCCTTGTGGAGTGGGATAACTGTAGCTCTGCACCACTCAGTAGGCATGAAACCTGAGGTGAGGCTATGATTAAACATGACACCTCTAGGTGAGGTGCCAGTTCATATTGTAGTTCATGTAGTACACAGCCCGATGTCATCTGATCCTATGGATGCTTTATTCTTGCAGCTTGGAGAGTGCGTTTACCTGTGTAATTTGGCCATTATTACTGGAATTGGCAATCTTCCTCGGTATTGAGATGGCTGTTTAGGGGTGGGGGCGAAGTTAAGTACTGAACCAGATCTGCCAGGATATTGGCAATATCCTTGAGATCAGTATATTTAATGCCATTCTATTTTAGCTCAAAGCAGATCTGAGCATTGCCATTTAGATTCTTGACATAACTATAGAATGCCTTGTGGTTGTCTTTGGAATCTTTGGCAATTTTATTTTCGTAACTAGCTTTGGAGGATTTTATGAAGGATCTCAGTCTCTTACTGAGGCTGGTAAGGAAGTTTTTTGAATCCTGGGATTTTCCGCTTTTCTGCAACAGTTTCTTCCTTTTGTTGTAATGTTTGTTTACGGCAGGGGACTGCCAGATTGGCTTCCTTTTTTTGGAGGAGAGCATCTTGGTTCTACTTGGGATGGCACGCTTCATGCATTAGTGGATTTGCTCATACAGTGATAGGCCAGTGAGTTCCCATATGAAAGAGTAATGGATGACACAGGATGAAACTGAAGAGAATATGTCACAGGAAGATGCTCTGGAACTTTCTGTAGAATGCCCACAGGAAATGGAGAACAAAGAATGTGCCCTCAGTTTAGAAGAAAATGATCTAAGAGAAGAGTTGCTTGATTTAATAGAGATAGACAGACATATTAAGATCAATGAAAGAAACAGACCACAGAAAGTCAATAAAACCCAAAAAGTTAGAAGTTTGATAAAACAAATGAACTCATTAATTAGGACGGTTCTTAAAGATTCATGCAATATAACAGAAGTAAACAGGTTATATTACTGTCCAGCTAAATTAATAACAGATAAAATCGTACCAAAAAAACACAGGGAAGTAAAGGGAAGGGAGGGGAGACATCAAATGCCATCATGGAAATATCAAATAGAAAAAATTATAAAGCAATTATGACAAGAAGTATCACTGTTAGAAGAGTACAGAAAAGGGAACAGATCGACAAAAATACTCAGAAAGATATATGTGCTAAAAGCAATGCTCAGTATCAGAACAGATCAGGATCTGTCATGCACCATCATAAATAATAAGCTAAAATATCAACACAGGCAGTAAAATGTACAAGATACGCAGATAAATATAAAGAAAAAGTACAAAATTAGAAATTTATTGATGACCCAAAAAAGTTTTATAGAGAAATGTGAAACAAGGCAAAAGGAATTGAAACACCACCAAAAAGAAGAAATAGATACAGTTTAGAGAAATATCTATGGAAATCCTGTGGAACATAACAAAGATGCTAAATGGATAGAAGAAGTCAAAGAAAGAATAAGAAGTTTAAAGGTACAGGATATGAAATGGGATAAAGTAACAGCCAGGCAGATTGAAACAAAGTTAAAAAAAGCTCCTAACTGGAAAACCCCAGGCCCAGATGCAAAGTCCCAGGCCCAGATGCAATACCCAACCCTGGTGAGCATGCAGCTGCCTGGAGTTGCTCTGCCACCTCTTCTAGCTAAAAGTATTAACATCTTCACATGCAGATTTAGCCATGACTAAGAACTATTTATATGCGTACCCAGAACAGACGTCAATCTGGTTAACAACAGAGAAAACAATACTCCTACTTAAGTGTGAATCTGCAAGCTATTCTAAAAACTATAAACCAATAACTTGTCTTCTGATGACATATAAACTATACACTGGAACTGATGCTGACAGAGTTTATAGTCATTTAGAAAAAAACTCAATCATGGCAATAGAACAAAAGGGTAACAAAAGAAAGTCATATTGAATGATGGATCATTTGTTATAAAATAAAGTCATAATGGAGAACTGTAAAAAGGGGAAGACTATAAGTATGGCATGGATAAGCTACAAAAAAGCATTTGACAGTATTCCACATTCATGGATAAAAGAGTGCTTGAAAATGTATAAGATACATTCTACACTGATCAATTAAATTACAGTGACCATGAAACAGTGGCAAACCACTTTGCAGATAAGCCATGATAAGACTCAAATTATTATTCCAGGGATAAAAATTCAAAGGGAATATTCCAGGGTGACTGCTACTCTTTTGTCTTGCCATTATAACAGATTAGGTCATGGCTACAATTTGGCTGTAAGAAAACAACAAAGTGTAGAAAATAAGAAAAGAAAGAGAAAAAGTAGAAAAGAGGACTAGTGATGTACAATACAGTTCATCAGATGAGGAACTGAAACCACAACTGAAAGTGGTCAAAACTTTTTCAGATGATATAAGAATATCATTTGGTCTTAATAAATGTGCAAAAACAACCTTTGAAGCAGGAAAGCTGCAGCACCAAGCAAGCATCAGCCTGGGGCAGTAATGTGATATAAAAGAACTTGATCAAGAGGGAGTATATAAATATGTGGGAGTTGATGAAGGATCAACAATAAAACATGAACAAATGCAAATACAATTTAGCAAGGAATATTTTAGAAGACTAAAATTAATACTGAACACAGTGCTAGCATCAAGAATAAAATCCAAGCTATAAAATGATTTGCTCTTCCTGTTCTAACTTACAGTATTGGTGCATAGATTAGTACTAGGCTAACTGCCCTTGTGGGTCATTTTAAGCCTAGCCAATTAATCCGTGTGAAAACCAAACCCTTCACCTTTTGTCTGTAAGGCAAATATCTTAACCATTATGCCAACCTCCTTCGTTTGGTTCATAAGTTCATAGGTAGGCACTAGGCTATTGGCCCTAGAGCCTATATAAGCCTAGCCAAAAAGGTACCCTGGCTTTCGCCATCCAAGAAAATTATTTTGGAGTGATTGACTGGCCCCAAAAGGTGTTGGATCAGGTGGACAGGAAAACAAGAAGGGTGCATCATGCTTATCAAAATGATTTATAAATATCAGTATATACCAAGACTATATA
>NW_025058759.1:0-5595 GCF_019279795.1 Protopterus annectens | reverse complement strand
CACACTTGGCCCATGTCCCATGGGGTCTGCACCCCCCTACTTAAATATACCAACTCTGAGACTTCACTACAGTGGGAAAAGGATATATTTCCTCATCCTCAAGATCGCCCTGCTGGCCAAGCAAATACGTTTGGCACTTTCATTTTCGCCGATTATGTATTTTGCTCTTTTTGTACATCGACCTTTATGTGTCGATGTACATGTATTCGCTATTTTGTGCTTTCGTGTTTATAATATAGACCCCTAACACTATATAACTCTTATGTAAATAGTTACATCCAGAAATTATACAATCTGTCATTATGTTACTATTGTTTATAAACACCTCTGTACCCTCTCATGTATTGTTTGTTATCATTTGTAACTTTTGTATTCTTAACTGGAGCTTTTCTCTCTGGGCCTTCCCTGAAAAAGGATCTGTGTCCAGTCGGACTTTCCTGGTAAACAAATGAAAAATAAAATAAATTGTTCTTAAAGAAACTCTTATCTTTGTGGAAAATCATATAAGGATGTTTACACGACAAGGCCTGAATTTCTGAGTTTCTTTTTGCAGAGGTTATAGATACCAAAAACAATGTCTTCCAAGACAAAAACTTCAGATCACATTCTGCAGAAGGTTCAAAGGGAGAATGTACTAACGTTTTTAACACTAAGTTTAGACCCCAAGGTGGTGTCAGATCTTTGAAAGGAGGTTTCAAAAAGAGTGTGCCTCTTAAACAAGAAGTTATGTACTCACCATAACGTTCGATGTATGTAGTCCATCTCGCCTCACATTCTTACCTGTGAGTTCGGAGCCGAATATCAGCTCTGACTCAGCCAACTTTTCTAGCTCGAAGTCTTCTATTGACTGGGCTAAGCAGGTATCCCATGGTGCACTGCTCCATATCCCCAGATCTAGTTTGCTGTGAATTCTCATTCATACCCCATGCATACACAACATCCAGGTAAAAAAGAATAAGCTAAAGGTGAAGGGAACTCTGTAAATAGAAACCTAAACTCCAGATCCTCCAGGAAGGGGGAAGGTGGGAGGGTAAGTAAGAATGTGAGGCGAGATGGACTACATACATCGAACGTTATGGTGAGTACAAAACTTCTTGATGTTATGTAGTCTAATCTCGCCTACATTCTTACCCGTGGGACAGCGTCCCTAGCACCTACATCCTGGGTGGCTCATAGAAAAATACTCCTGAGTACTGTGGAACCAAAGGATGACCTGCCCCTAGATAGCACGTCCAATTTGTAATGAGAAACAAATGTGTGAGGAGAAGCCCAAGTAGCTGCAGCACATATATCATCCATCAACAATCTGGCTTGATAGGCTGTAGCTGCAGAAACAGACCGAGTAGAGTGAGCCTTGACCGGAAACAGCAGGTCTTTTCCTCCTGTGGAGTAGGCGAAAGAGATGCAACTAGATATCCATCTGGATAGGGTGATTTTGGAGACAGGTGACCCAATTTTATTTTCTGAAAAGGAGGCCAAATAGTTGATCAGACTTTTGGGATATCTTTTTGTTGATTGCGAACGTAACTGTCTGTGTACATCAATTGATGAAATTTAAATTCTGCCTTGTTTGAAAATGAGAGGAAAGAATACAGGCAACTCAATAGATTGATTAAGATTACTTAGATACACGAGGAAGCCCACTTTAGAGGAAGGAAGAAGGGTTTTAATCTAAAGAGAAACCCCTGTCCTTTATGAAAATCAAGTATGGGTTTTGATAGAAAGGGCTTGATTTTCTGACACTTTCCTTGTAGCTGAAGTGATTGCTGTTAAGGGCTTTTCCCAGGTCAAGAATTGCAAATCACCAGGTAGCTGCAGGCACCGAAGGGTGGTGAAGTGAGGGCTTGTAGAACAAGGAAGTGAGATCCCTAGGGCATGATGGGTTGGAGACCGGGCCGAGGTAATAAAGTACCACTTGGGAAAGCCTTACAGAGTTTGCTTGAGCCATGAGACTAGGCTCATTACGTAACATGAAAATTAGATATCACTGCCAACTGAACTTTTAGCAGAGTAGCCAATGCGGAACCCCTGATGGAAAAGCATAACGGAGCAAAACTCAAGACTGAAGCAATGAGGCTGTGCAAGGATCAATTCCTTGGGTATGTGCCCAAAATAGAAAACCTCTTCCATTTTGCTAGAATAAAGTACTTCCTAGTAGAGGGGCTTATGAGAGGAAGATAAAATGTGAAATACTTCCAGGGTGAAAACTGGCGAAGCCTAACTATGAAAGGGAGGTGGAGTATGTGAGCAGTCAACGAGGTCATCAAGAGAGGTGGAACTTTCCCTGACATGTGTCAGTAAATCTGATTTAATGGGTCCAAGTCCAAGAATTATCCCACAATGTAGAGTTGGAAAAGGGGAACCAGACATTGAGGCCAGGTGTGGAGCAATCAAGTCATTCTGCTTCCCAAGAGTTGCGCTTTCTAGATCACTTTTGACAGCAAAGGGAAATGGAGGAAAGCATAAAGCAGACGGAGGGCCAATCTCATTGAGCTAAAGCATCTAGCTGGTTGGCTCCCCTGTGGGGGGATCAGCATAAAGTAGTTGCTGCATTTGGCATTGAGGGGGCTGGCAAAAAGGTCACAGCAAGGCTGACCCCAACTGCTGAAGATTCGTTCTGCAACTAGAAGATTCAGGGGTTGCCTAAATCAGAGCCAAGCTCTGCTTAGCCTGTCCGCTATCACGTTGGACTTCCCCGGAATGTGCGTTGCCACCAGAAACCATTGGGAAGATACTGCCCACTGTCACACTCGCATGGCCTCTCTGCACAGGGGATAAGATCTGGTTCCCCTTTGCTTGTTTAGATACCACACTACTGACATGTTGTCAGTGTGTGCTGTGTCGTCCCTAGAGACAGAAGGCTCTGAAGTGCCTACAAGCATAAGTAACACTGCTCTATCTAAGACGTTGATATGCAGATGTATCTTGTGATCTTGCCAAGTGTCTTGGACTGTCCTGCCAAGATAATGCCCCCACTCCATCTGGGAGGTTCCGTGGTCACTGTGGCAACCGGGATGGCTGGAACAAAGGGTGTTCCCCTGTCCAAATTGTTGGCGCAAAGCCATCAACTGAGATCCTGTTTGCATCTCCGCCAGGCAAAATGGGTGAGAGTGGAAATTTTTGGAGAGACCATTGAACAAAAAAAGAGGAGCCAAGTAGGGAAGTCTCATGTGCAATCTTGCTAGAGAGGGACCAACATAATTATTTGCTGCCATGGTCCCAGGAGTTGAAAAATTATCTTGCTTTGCTTTCCTTAGGGCATCAGGTTGTGTATGTTGTAAGAATCTGACCCTTTCCTGCAGTGAAATGCTCACATTCGAATGGTGTGCAATACAATTCTCATATAAGGTGACACTCTGTAGAGGCAACAATGCAAATTTTTCCCAATTTGGTGTTATGCCCAACTGTTGACATAGAGTGATGGTGGCACGTCCCTAGTTTGGACTAGTAGATGCCTGGTGGGGGCAGTGAGGCCAGTCATCCAGAATACAGAAACACTTGGAATCCCTGATGTGTCTCAGTGAGCAGTCACCACCATACATACATTTGGTGAACACCCTGGGGACTGTGGGTGAGACCAAGACGGAGACTGAAACTGAGTGACTGGCTCCCAACTGATAAGCGTGGGTGACTCCCTGGATGCCTATCCATTTTGATATAGTAGTAAAAGCATCCTTGAGGGTCGATGGAATATCCATACCTCCCCTCTCTGGAATGGGAGAATGGGTGTAGTGTGACCATGGAACTTGGACTTCTGTACATAGTTGTTCAGTTGGCTGAGGATCTAATATGGGGTCTCGGGTCCCCTATTCTTTTTCGGCACAAAAAGATCTTGAAGGTAAGTCCTAATCCGATTTGGTCTGAGGGGGACTGCAGCTGGATGGCTCCTTTCCTAGCAGCTTTAAGAACCTCTGAAGTTGCTTGATCCTTGTTCGGGTGGAGCGTCCGGAGTTTTTCTGACTGAAGGGTCTGATGTAGCAGGGATGACATAACCTCGGAATTGTCGTAATACCCATTGGTCCTGGGTGATGCTTTTCCAGGCTTCGGATATAATGAAATCGACCCCGACTGGTAGATAAGCACAGCCAGGCACTCCCTCAGGAGCGAAGTAGGGGAGCCCGTGAAAGGAATTTACTGTCTCCAGTGCGGAGGCCCCTCTGCCTCTAGGTGTCTCCCTAGACAACCTCCCCTCCTCTGCCTCTGGAGGGGACTCACAGCATGTCGCGGCAGGAAAAAACCTCTGTGATTTTGAATCACATCCTCCCACCCACGGCCTTGGGGTAAGGCCTAGAAGGGAAGGGAAGCAGGACCCCTACGGCCAGACAGGGTCTTTTCCCTATTGTTAGCACCTGGTGAGGGGTGTGCTTTCACTTTGGTTCCCAAACAAGAAGAACCATCAAGGGCATCAGTGAAAAACTTGAGGCCTCCGTGAAGTGACAAAGGCACAACCAGGCTTGCCTTCTAAGGCGACTCCCTGAGCTTGCTGCCCTACTGTGCATGGCTGCATACTTAAGGATGAGCCGCATGGAGGAGTTGACTATGGAATTGAGGATAGACACCTGGGCATTAACCATCTGGGCCACCGCCTCAGGAACATTACCCACAGGTTTATAAGGTAAAAGTTGCTGACGAGAGGGTACACTTCCCGTACCGGTCCATGGTCCTAGACTCCTTGTTAGGAGGATGGACGGAGGAAGAAGTCTCTGCTACTTCCTTCTGAGTGGCCACCGCCACCACCATGGCATCCACAGGGACTCCTTTGGAAAGAAACTCCTTACCCGGGGGAGCAGAAAGAAACTTGTTGGGATGCCTGGGTACGGGCTTTACAGAATCAGGGTTTTCCCACACCTTTTGACACATTAAATCTAGGAGCTCGTCGAAGGGTGGGGACACCCAGAAGGCAGAGGGCTGAGCAACAAAGGCCTTAAGGAAGACCGACTCCTCCTCGGAGGGGGCTTTGGATGGCCAGTCACCTCTTTGTTTCAGTATCTCCAGGATGTCAGAGAAGGAAACATCATCAGAGGATGACTTGGGGGACCCCTCCGATTCCTCGAGGTCAGTATCAGAGGTGAGAGACTCATCCTGGGAGTCTATGTGCTTTCTCTTGCACGTTTTCTTTCTAGGGGGCTCCTCAGACATGAACTCTGAAGGGCCCTCAGAAACTTGGGGACCACTCGTGGGGGGTATCCTAGGCCTTGGTGCTCCACTGTTTACAGATAGGAGGTGATCAGACGCTCTCACCGGAGTGGTGGGGGACAGAATGACCAACCCGCATGATGTAGCTGACGATCTGGCCAGTGCAGTCCACATGGCCTCAAAGGCAGGCCCCCCCCGAGTCCGAGGACCGGCCAGCCTCCAAGACCAAGACAGGAGTCGGGGTCCCTCGAGCCGAGGCACCCAGCGGAAGACTTGGAACCGAAATATGTCCCGAGATGTCCCTCTCGGGCCCGACTGAAGAATCTCGAGTCCCGAACTCCGTGGACGGAGCCGATTGGGTCAGAGCCAACATCGGTACCGATAGGCCCGGGGGGGCCATCGGAACCGACCTAGGAACATCACATGGCGCGGAACACTCTGGCTCCAAAGACAGAGATG
>NW_025058758.1:0-4202 GCF_019279795.1 Protopterus annectens | reverse complement strand
GGCTACAGTTAAATATATCAACATATACTACCCCCTGTTATAGCACATACTTGTTGGCCCAAACCCTCCCCTGACGCCGGCTGGTAAATTTTTCTGTTAAAATTATATAGCACCCCTTTTGGGGTTTTTTTGTGACCACAGAGTACAAAAAACACGAAACTATGCTCAACAATACATCACTGTTTTTCCACTATATGGATTGCATGCACTTTAAATACTACAGAATAGTACTACAAAAAGACATACTGTTTCTACATACCTTATTAGAAACCCAAAAACAAACGTTGATTCAATCCTTTTCAGTTTGTGTTTCAATGTTTTTGTAATGTTCTGGTATATATGGATGGTTTGAATGTGTGATACACACCCTTTTTCTAGTTACATATGGTAACATGGGGTATCCTGTCCACCAATTGCTGTTCCAAAGTAGTTAATTGATGAAATCAGCTGTGCAGCTACTCCATTAGCCGATACCATGGCAACATTTTAAAATGAGTACTCCTTTGCTTGTCCTTTGCCTTACTTTCGAGGGACCCGAGGGAGCAATATATTTCAACAGCTTTTGGAGACACAAAATATATTAGCTTTTGACTCGTGGACTGTGTGTAATGGCTAGATGATTTAGTTCTACATGTGAGTACAGCTGTTATTTTTTGGAACAGTGCTACTTTGCAGGGTTTGTTTGTCCCGATACTTCTGCAGATGTTTAAGTCTGGCAAGGATGTTTGGCCACCCAAAATATGGCTATGCATGAACTTTTAACAGTGTGCTCACCAGACATTTTGATTTGGTGCTGTACTCCACTAAATTGCTAAAAACCCCCGGGGAAACAACCCTCTGAAAGGGGTTTAGTGCAAACAAACCCTATTACATCAGCAGCTGTTCCATTGTATAACAGCACTATTTCACTAGGGCCATGTTAGTGTGTCTCTGACAAGGTATGTTAAGGCTTCTGCAGATGTACATTTTAAAGATTTGTGATGTTATTACAATTGTAATATGTTTTTGGGGTGATGGGGTGCTTAAAACAAAGGGAAATGTTTTCATAAAGTGTGAGGGTTCCCCATTTGAACACCTATCCTTTTGTGGACTAATACAATGGTTTTTGCAGGCTGATTCTTTAAACCCATTAGAGCACATAAAAAACTGCCTGTAATTCCACCATGGGAACAACAGTGCAGCCTGAGCTCTTTTTCAGAAAATCCATTTCTAACACCATACAGAAACAAATGTTTATAACTCTTAACTATAAGAGCTGACTAAATGTCACAAGTTGCTCAGCAGACACTGACCTTTCCAACAGTGCATTTAAAGTCATTATTAAATATTTGAGTTGATATTGTGCATATTTTTACCTTCATAAAAGCAAAGCACAATATCTTTGTCAATGTACCATGTAGACCCTACAATTTGTATTTAATTGTTAGTATGAATGCCAGCTTTAAAATGATACTTAACCATTACTGTGTGATTCCTTTCTGAGATATTCACATAAATAGTTAATATAATATTTCAAATTGATAAATAAACAAAGCATAATATCTCATCATCTGTAGCAGACGACTTCTATCATGTAGAAGTTGTCCTGAATGTCAGCTTCAAAATGATGCATCATTTGTGATCACCATCCTGCCAATATGAGTATAAAGTATTGAAATGTATATTTTTATAACCAAAACTAAAAAAATGTGATATTTGTATATTGTAATGACAGAACATTCTTTAACCATTTTTGGGGCACTATCTTCCAAATGAGGTATTTCTTTGGGACCTGACATGCTCCCCCGTTATTTACCAAAAAAGTCTTTTATAACCCAAGTCTGAAAAAATTTTATATCTGCCCTGTACAAATACAGACACTTATTTTACCATGTTGGAACTAGCAATACTGTCTTCAAAATGAGGTATTACTTGGTATATTCAGAGGCTCCTTGCAAGTTATATACCAAAATATGTTTCAAAATTTTATAGAAGTCCTAAACAAACATTGATATCTGCACATGAGTACAACATACAGGACAATTTTTACCATGTTAAAACCCTTCAATACTGTTTTAAAAATGAGGTATTATGTAGCACATTCAGTTTCCCTTGAAAGTTATTTACCAAAATATGAAAAAAATATAATTTCCATAACCTAAGTCTGAAACAAACTGTATACATATTTATACATAGGCACAATTCTTTAATGTAGAACCAGCAATACTGTCTTGAAATGGGGTATACTTACACTACATGCTCCTTGAAATTTTTTTCCAAAATATGAAAAATATAACCCATAGAGTTAACAAAATTGAAATTATGAAAAACATGTGTACAGCATTCAGAACAATTGTTTTCAGTAAAAAACAGCATTTTTGGTGTGTTACTGTGGGGGTACAGAAAGAGAAAAGCAATAGGCATTTTAATTTAACCCAGGAAGGCATGGGACTTTCATGGCAGGAAGGGCCCAAAAATCTATCTGCCGAAAAAAATTGGGCTGGTAACTAGACATTGACCCACTCAGTTTGGTTCAGAAGTCTGTCTTATTTTCATTTCTTAAACATTTTCCACCAAGGCCTTAAGGGAAAGGGCGTTTTACAAGTCCTTCCTTATTTTAAACCACAAAACCCCCGGGATAGAAACAGAATAAAAAGTAAAAAGATTGCAAATGTTGAAAACCCATTAGATTTTACATGCAGACTCCTAGAGTTGTCCCTTCTCATTGCATCTATCTTATCAAAAAGTTATATGAAAAATTTCAGAAAAATGCATTTTAAACACACACATTTAAAGGTTTTACTCCAAATACTGGTCCCAATTTGGGTTTCATGTTTTTATCTTCTAAAAGGGTATTTTAAAAATCCTATGGGTCCTCAGCAGGGAGGTATAAAGACCCCCCAATGCCCTCTCTTTAAACACCACCCCTTTGAAAGTGACATTCCTTGATCATGAAGATTTAATCCACCCCCTGTGATCATTGCCCTTCTTAAATCGGCCTGTGAGCTCCCCCATTTGTGTTTTCCATATCTGCAGAAATTTGAGACCACACAAAAGGAAAATGGCCCACACGACTGCGGGTTGAAAAATTGCTCTATTTGAAATTGTCCCTTTCCAAAGGGTTTGACTGTGATCATAACAAAAGGGCCATGTCAGGTAATGGAACATTCTTTCAACAACCCAAAACCCAAGCATACTTCCTTGACCGATATTAAATGGATGTGGGGAATTTTAACTGTACTGGTTTTAAGTTATGGAGGCATGGACAGCCCGTAAGGGGAAAATGGCCAACATTACCCTCACTTGTTTTCCCTGCTCAGAAAACCAATGTCAGTTCAAAGGTGGAAACCTGACAAAAGCATTATAAATGTTTGACAGATCTATGAAAACATATGTATGTTATCATTTTTATTACCTGGTTAGACCATCCAAATCTTCACTCCTATCCACAGGAGCATTATTCTTTTCATAAGGTACATAAGTGGTGATGATGCTGCAGAGGTACATACCTACAACCTGTGAAAACACAAAATTACACACAATGGCTGACAAGGGGGCACAGAAAGGGGACATGTAAAGAGAATAAGAAGGGTAAGGACCGCCACTCCACTAGTGTGGAGTGCAGAGGCATTCATTATCATTTACAACCTCCTTCAGTGTCAGCAGTCTGCCTTACCTCTGTCTTTTCTCTTTACATGTGTCCATTCAGCAATGGACATAAGGAATCAAGGGCGGAAGGATTGTGATGTTTCTTGCCCTGACCTGCATACATTTTATAGTACCAGGGGGATGGAGAGAGACTACATAATAATATGTGCAATTGTAGTAGTTCATTAAAATATGATACTTGTAACCACAATGAGTACATTACTGTGTATCAAACAAATTGAAAAATGACAGAAATAAACTTGGGGGGGGGGGGGCTTGAAATGACTCCATGTAGGCTCCAAGTAGACAAAAAACTAAATCTGGCTTATGCATTCATCAATGTGATAACGACTTCTACTCGTGAATAACAGTGAGAGCTGCTGATAGTTTTACATGAAAAGTGAGAATGACTCAGTGTTACATTGTAACTGCACTTATTGTTAATGTGATAATGACCTGCATATCATTACTGCAAAGTTCTGCATGCTCAGACACAGGTGATAACTGCTGCACATAACCTGTTGAGTAGACATTCATTATATTTCCTGGTGCAGGTGTTTTTAACACAGACTCAT
>NW_025058757.1:0-6389 GCF_019279795.1 Protopterus annectens | reverse complement strand
GGGATTGACAAGCAGGAAGAGCCACATCTTTAAATTCCATTCCTGAGCTCGCATTGAGAGGTGCCTGAGCTTCTTCTCAAACTCAGGATGCCTCCTTCATAGTCAGGGTTTTATTCCTCTATGCTAGTAGAACTACTGAATATTATATATCTATTGATGTAGGTCAAGACGTAGACTGTTGTAAGGGATCTAGGTACTATTGTTGAAAATTCCTTGTCTTTTGATGATCTAGTATCTGCTGTAGTTCTGAAAGCCTTCTAACTTGTTTTTGGCTCATTTAATTTCCAAAATTATCCTTCTAGAGCCAGAGAAGTCTTAATTCCCCTTTACTAGTATCTCATCTGACTCATTATAGAATATACTGCATCTTGTGGCATGCATGTCTTTAAACATAGAATGTAACTCATGGATAAAGTTCTTAAGGGAAAGCACAGCATCTGTCTAGGCAGAGGCTCTTCTTGGTCCAGCAGCAATAACATCAGTATGGTAGGCTGGAGGTCTTTGGTTTAAATAACAAAAGAGAGCTACTATTGTTGTTTCACTACAATGGTTTGAGCAGTGCATAAGCAGAGACCTTTCTCTGGATTTGTGTGCATTTGTAATTTGACCTTGATCAGAATTCTGGGGGGTTCTCTACCTAAAAGTATAAAGCTGTTAAGGGAAAATCCAATGTCTGTCTGACCAGATAATCTTGTTAGCTGTGCTGCAGTAATACCAGTATGGTATACTGAAGGTCTTGGGTTTGAGTCCCAAATGATAACTAAAAGTATCCTTTCACTTCTACAGTTCTACTACATGCCAAAGCAGAGGGCTGTGTGTTGTGTGTGTGTGTGTGTGTGTGTGTGTGTGTGTGTGTGTGTGTGTGTGTGTGTGTGTGTGTGTGTGTGTGTGTGTGTGTGTGTGTGTGTGTGTGTGTGTCTGTGTTTGTAATTTGACCTTGATCACCATGCTGTGTGTTTCCTACCTGAAAGGATAAAGCTCTTAATGGAAAATTCACACCTATCTGTCTAGAGGCTTTTTTTGGGTCAGTGACAGTGACACAAATGTGCTATGCTAGAGATCTTGGGTTTGAGTCCCAAATGAGAGCTAATATTATCCTTTCATTTTTATAATTCTAACAGCACTTAAGCAGAGGGTTTTTCCCTCTGTTTATGTTTGTGTGTAATTTGACCTTGACAGCTCTCAAAGATTCATAATTAAAAGATCAGTGGCCTCAAAAATCTTAGTTACCAGATCAGACTTGCAGCCCTGTCTCTGTACACATTTTTTTTTTAAATCCTCTATGAGGTCTATGTCTAGTTTTTCGAGCCAAAAAAGATTTGGCACTCCTAATCTTGTATTTTTGTGCAGAGTAAATGGTTCCCCAAATGCCCTGTTAAAGAAATTAAACCTTCATCAACAGATAAGTAAGACATGTTGGCATGATAGAGCCATATCTCAATGTATCATCCACCTCTTGAACAAACTTACACAATATGTCAAGCTCATATTCTCACCTAGTATATCTGGTACTGCCCTCCTTGAGTGAGAGGGAACATTTTGAATAATAGTGATTGGCTATCCTTGTAATGGTATGCAGACTAATTACCTAGCACTTACTGATGAAATGATGAACCTAGGAACCTAGGGGAGAATCTTGTTATAGCTTTTTGAGAAGCTGACAGTTCTACAGAGGTGCAGGAGGTTTAATAGGGCAGAGTCAAGTGTATCTCAAAAGGCCAGGCAAAGGCACCACAAAGGAGTCATTCAAAGACAGGAAGGAGACAGTTCCCATCCTACCTAGTAACTTAGAGCCTTAAGATCTGTGATCTTTTCAGTTAAAAATTTCATAGGCCTTTCGGCCGGGTTGTATGTTTGGAAAAATATATACCAAAAAAGAGGATTATATTCAGTGATGATCCTTATGAGGGATGAATACTGTCAAACTAAGGCTTCTTTATTCTAGAGAAGATATCTTTGGGAAACACTTTGGTCAGACAGAATTATTTCCAAGCTGTTTTGAAGATGTCATGATCAAAAGAGAGTATGCTGTCAGCATGGCTTCCTAAGTTTTTGATGTCCGTATCAGCTTTGTTGGGGATGCTGCTCATGACAGGAAGTAGGAAAAAAATCTTGTTTGACAAATAAAAGCAATGTACATGTCTTGTTATTTATCTTAAGAGCACTACTTATTTTTTCTTTTACGTATAGGACCTTTTATTGTATCTGCTTAATGTGGAAAAAACATACGAACATAAAAAAGTATTCATAGTTGAAAATAAGTGGTCTAATCAGCCATCCTGAAGTGTCATGCTCTATTCTCCCATATTTTAACTTCTGTAACAACCAGCCTCACTTGATGTTGGGTCTAGCTGGCTTGCATTTAACAATAATGTTCCCCATTGCCTATACCTGTTGTAAGCAAGACAGAGAAACTGAGCAATGTAGACAAACAAGACTGTCAATGCATTTAACCATGTTGTAGTATTGTAATAACAATGATACTAATGATAATTATAATAATAATAGTGATAATAATAATAGTTTTAAACATTTTATAGGCACAGAACCTCCTGATAGAGAGTGAACTCAATGGTCTGTATCAATCTGCTTTGTAAGGAATTCTAAAGATTTATCAGCCTTTACTATTTTGAACAGAACTATGCCATGTGAGTTCATAGACTCTGAGGGGTGATAAATGGCAGTTTTATAAAATTAATAACATCTTCATTTTTATCTTCAGATTGACTTTCTTCATTGGGTGAGAAAAGACTTACATGAGTACACACACAAAAGCATGCATGCACATGTTCCCCATACACACATGCACACACACACACGCACACACACACACACACACACACACACACACACACACACACACACACACACACACACGCGCACACACACACACACACACACACACAAGCCCACACACACACGTGCACCACATACAATTCACTTGCACACAAACATGAATGCACATGCTTTCAGTTGTGCAATCAGACAGGCACACACACACACACACACACACACACACACACACACACACACACACACACACACAGATGCTGCAAAGACTGAGACAACATGGCATATCATTGCAGATGGTTAAAGCTATAAGATGATAAGGAGCTTCAGTTTGTAGTCTTATGTTTTATAGGTTCATAGGTTGGTACTAGGCTATCAGCCCTAGGGCCTATACAAGCCTAGCCATAACAATTCCCTGGCTCTTTCTTCCCACACTATTTACAATTGCATACTATGTGACCTTAATAAGTCAGCTCACAAAACAGTGCTTCTTTTTCATTCTTGAAAACAGAGGTTTGTACCTACTGGGTTTGCTTGTTTGAAAAAAGAAATTCAGAAATTGTAGAAATGAGAAAATGTGGAGAATAATGACTAAACTGTTGTTGGATTAATATTAGAAGGCATATGTGGAGTCACTAAAGACATTCAGACAAAAGCATGATAGAAATATTCATGTACATGGGAATTTGGAGGCAAAAACTCTTGAAGACAAAATCAGCATCAGTTTAGACCAAGATCAGAACACTAAGATGATTAGAGCACAAAAATCTTCTTTATTTGTTACAGGACAGAATCAGCATCAGTTTAACAGTCTGTACCAAGATCACGATTGATAAAAGGTTGGCATAACAAAGATCTTATTTATATGTTGTTGTTGTTGTGTCTTTCGGCTTTCCCGGCATAGGGCCACAGTGAACCCCGTCCTAATGATTGGCAGTAGATTTGAGGTGCCGAGTTGCCAGCTCTGACACACAACCCCCAAAGATCTTATTTATATAATCCTTTGTATATGTTTGGGAAAGACTTTTTCAAGATGATGGGAAGCTGTAATCACTGGCTTCTCTGCTGTTCATTGTATTACAGATGGGAGAGACTATATCTGGTCAGGTTTGTCTTGGCGAAATAACTGCAGGTATGGAAGTCAAATCATTAGAATGAATTCAGAAATGTTTGCACAGAACATATAATTTTAGTAAGACATATGAAAAAGTAGAAATACAATTAACTATGAATCCTCACTTATCATATATGAGGAAAAATAGTCCAGTGGTCCTTAACTGCTTTCAAATTATGTTGTAAAAATGTGCAGCCTGTTCAAGACAATGCCACAACCTAGATGCTGGTGAATAGATGTGTATTCACTTAGAGGCAAAAGTCAGTATTTTAGTCATTCTGTTCTTCGATTGCATGAATAAAAGGCAAGGAAACTGAAGAAGGAAGAAAGAAAGAAAATAATTCACCTGCTAAAAAATGAATTATGCCCTGGCATTGTTTTTTATTTTGAACTGTAAGTTGTGTTTTTTAGGAAGCAAATATTCTTAAAAGAGAATCTGAAAGCGCTGTTCTTTCCCAGAATGTATTGCTACAGAATGCAAAACTAGAACCACACTGCTCACAAGCAATGTATCCACCTTTTCTGTATAAATTCATCAGAGACATTTTATTGTTACTCAGCTTGCTGACAGGTGTCCTTTTACTTACATAAGCTGGGAAAACATTTTTATTTCTTGGGAAATCATTTACCAGAAGCCCTCAGGCTGATATTCTCCACACTTGCTACTTAAGTAATAAAACCTGTGACAGCAATAAGATGTTTGTTTTCCCATGCTGTCTTCCTCTCGACAGAAGTACATCTTATGAAATCATTGTCCTTGATGTCAGATTACTTCTTTTTGGGATTTAAAACTTTTTAAGTAACAACAATTTCATTTTCCATTTTTTGAGATCATTTAGTTTACTGCTTAAGTTTTCAAGAATGTTGAAACAGTGCAGCATGCTTTATAAGAGACTGAAGACTAATGTCTACTTAGGCTTAAGCAAATCTTTGTTACATTTGAGGGGTCTGTTGTGTCTTCTGTTTATGCACTGTGAATGAAAGGCTATTGTCAAGGTGCAAGATTTTACAGCAGATGACAAGATTTATATATATATATATATACATCTATATATATATATATATATATATATATATATATATATATATATATATATATATATATATATATATATGTATATATATATGTATATGTAGTGCAATGATTGATTTTTCTGCTAACCACACATTGGAAATTAATAGCTGTGCCTGAGCCTGTGATGTGCAACCAAGTTCCCTCAAGCCCACCAAAATTATATATACCCCCTCCACAGTCACACCACAGTGAAGTGAATGAAAAAATCTCCAGAAAGTGCAAGACTGGCTCACCCAATACAGTACATTGTGGCAAAACTCACTGAAACGTTAAATTCTCAAACTTCATCTCCTCAACCAATGCCGCCACTCAGATGCATACATTAGGAAATGTGTGCGTAAGTGCTGTAGTTTGTTGAACAGTGTACAGCTTGTTTTATAGTTAGGACGCATTTTCTACAAATCACCTATAGAAAGGATAATCAGGTCACTGAGAATGAAAAGATTTTTGTGTAAATACGTGGACAGATGTCTTGTTTTAAAAATGGAAATGTGCAGAGCATCCAAGCCTAGTTTTGCACAAACGTGTTCAGACAGGATGGGGTGCATTTGTCCATATTGGGGAAGAGAATTTTTGCAGCAGATTTTTACAATATTTGTCAAACAGTAGGCAGAATGTTTGCCAGGTCGGAAATGTAATAGTTCACAGATAGCAACATTTGTGGAACTGTAAGTTCTTGCTGAAGTGTTCTCAGGTCATTGTTAGTAACTCTGTCTCCTCCCCGTGCTTAGCTTGGATCCAGTTTGCGCAGTTCTTTTTTCTATATAATCTAATTTGATTCAAGTATCTGAGGTTACCTGGATGTCACTACAACTTATCACCTTTTTTGTGGAGCCAAACTGTTTTGCATAACATTTTGTAAATATAAAATCTGTTGTGTCTGAGTATAAATTTTAGAATCTGCACACAGTTTATCAATTTATATGTCTTTAGTCCTTCCACCTCTTATGTATCTATAAAAAGGTTTCCTATCATGCTTAATATCTTTATATACATTTTCAAATTTTTTGAAGAATACATACCTGCAGGGGAAATACCATGATCACAAAGGTGGTTTTCCTAGGGTGAGGCTCTACCATTGCACTTTGGTGAGGTTAACCCCTATGATTTCCCCAAATGTGGGAAAGCCAACTGCATAATTTATAGTAATAACCATTGCTTAAACCTTAATAATACCCTATGGTATTAGGCATTGCTTGTATCTTAATAATGTTCTTTTTGTTGTGGAGCTTTTCCCCCAAGGTCTCCTCTGAAAACAGTATTTTTTCAACCCAGTCAGACACTACCAGGATAACAAATGTAAATAACTAAATATGCAAATAAAATGTTCTTGATCTTGTTTCACACTATGCTTAATTTGTCTGTCCAGCTTGTTTATTTCAGTTTTCAAAGTTATAGTTTAACCTCTCC
>NW_025058756.1:0-5578 GCF_019279795.1 Protopterus annectens | reverse complement strand
CTTTTTTAATTTTTTTCAAAAAAAATTTTTTTTTTTTTTGATATCATAGAAAATGAAAACGGGGATTACTTTTAGCTTTTCTCATAAATTTAGATGCATTGTCATAAAAAATACTTTAAAATTTATTTTAAAATTTAGTTAATTGCACCCAGCATTGTAATATCATTTGTGATTGTTTAATCATTTGAAGGTTAATTCATTATATCAGAAAATAATCACATAGGAAATAGCAAGTGCTAAGCATTTTGAACTAAATCTTATCAGTTGCTTTTATGAATATATTCACATAGTACAGCAGGTTGTATGTCTGACTTTATCTTTGATAAACATGACAAACATGTTAAAATAAGGACATAGATAATGTTATGCTCTTCACAATTGTTGGTGTTTGGTGTTAAATACTTTGACTTAACATCTATTTATACATTTAATTGTACACACTGGAACTTTTATTTGAATGTTAGAGCAAAAAGTTCTTATGTTGTTTGCTAGAAACTTTTCCTGCTTTGTCAGAAACAGCTTATCAATGGCCTTCTTTAGGGTATGGAATATAATTTTGGAAAATAAACTGCTGGCCAATGACAGATTACTTCTGACATTTGCAAGATCATTAATTTATCAAGATATGCTGTCATTTGTAATTTTGTAGTGTATTGTCTCCAGTATGCCTGGATTCACGATACTCTACATGACAGGAAAATTATTTAATGGGTTATAGATGGTCCATATGAGCTGACTTTTCTGCCCTTTGTTTCTGCATGTTTTCCTTAGGGAATATTCATCATCAAATTTATTTATTTATTTATTTATTTATATTTGTTGACCGGAGTGTCCGACGGGACGTAGGTCCATTTTCAGCGGAGGCCGGGAGAAAAGCTCCACAGTTAAAATAAACAGACAGTAGTTACATTGGATTACATAGCGATTAACAATTTACATAGCAATTACTTACAACATATTTACAGATGAAGAACATAGTACATCAGTAGACAACTAGAATCTTTATCTGTGAAGTACATAACAGACATTAACAAATTTTAAACAATAAGAAGTTCCTGCTGTATAAGTACTAGACTTATGAGCATCTGAGCTTGCTATAATCAAGGTAGTTAGTGGAGTGGAAAGAAAGGTAGTGGTTGGATGGGGTGGGTGATATTAGAGTGGGAGTTGCAAGGGCATAGCCAGCATGTTTTAGGTGCACTTTTAGTAAAGTTTTGAAGTGGGTGCATGATGGTACAGAGGTAATTGTGGGTGGGAGGGAGTTCCATAATTTGGCTATGGTGCAAGAGAATAGTGCTTCACCAGCAGAGTTATTGGCTTTAGTGATCTGCAAGTGATTTTTGTTGCTGGATCTTAGTGGTCTGGTGGTGCGATAGGGTTGGAGTAGATTCTGGAGGGATGGGACATTTAGTGGATGGTTTACTAGTTTGTGGGGTGAGAGTTGATACCATTGAAGGAGATGAGGGAGTTCAAGCCAGCCCAGTTCAGCAAGTGAGAGAGTGGTGACTACGTAGGATGCCCCTGTGGCGAATTTGGCAATTTTGTTGTAGCAGGTCTCTAGCTTGTTTAGATCGCATTGCCTTAGGTTGGCATATATTGGGAGAGGCAAAGCAGGGCAGAGATAAGGTGAATCTATACAAACTTTGCTGCTTCTGAGAAGTTGCTTATTTATGGTAAGTGCTCCTAGTTTTGTGGACTTCATCATCATGGACATGTGAATGTCATCAAACTCTTTAGTTTCATTGGTCTATTTCACCCTTGCAATTCTGGTGTGTCTAACTGGCAGCATAGTGGTGTTGTCTTGCTGTGTGATGTTAAAGTGAGAGTTGTTTTGAGTATGTTTGGTGAGCTGGGAAGATGAGCAGCTTAGCTCTTTTGTTTGCTATACACTTGGGCATCGGATAACCAAGTTTCAACAGAGAAAAGGCTTCATGTGTGACTTCTTGGCAGCTCTTAGTAGGATCGGGCTGGAGCAGATGATGGTTGAGTCATCTCATGTGACAGATGAGTGCGCCATGTTTGGTAAAGAGGCTAGATTATTACAAAATAGAGACAGTCCAACAGGTTTGTCCTTGGGAACCCCTATGGAGACAGGTAGCTGGGGGAGATATGCTGTCATTCCCTGCCATACAAACGGATTGCTGATGCAAGTCAGACAGGTAACCTGGAAACCAGTTGGTGGCACTGATTGTGAGAAGGATAGCCATTGAGGACAGAGATAAGTTGGTTTGGTGTGGGACCATGTCAAATGCCTTAGGATAGTCTAGGAAGCAGAGAGATTGTTTTTATGCTGAAGGGTAGTGCTAGTAGGCTGACAGTAAGGCAGTGGTGCTTTGGTAGTTTGGTCAGAAACCTGCTGAGTATTAGAAAGGAGGTTGTTAGTGGCATGTAGTCTGAGACCTGAGAGGTGTGCATTCTAGCATTTTGAGAGTGGAGAGATAATAACTACATGGGGCGTAATTGGTTAGTCTTGTGGAGGGTCCTTTGTGGGGAATTATATGTGATACTTTCCACAGTGTGGAAACGTGAACTTTCTGATACAGAGATTGGTTAATCAAGATGGATACTGGCAGGCCAGAGCATCAGCTGCATTTTGCAGGTATTCACTGGGCTGCTTTGTCTGCCAATTCCAGGGGCTTAAGCTTAGCAAGAGTTTTTATGTTGAGGTAGGTACAGGAGAAAAGAGAAGGCAGGGAGATTACTTGTTGAAGGTGTGGGCTGAGGGGTGAGTGCACAGTTATTAGCTTAGTGATAGTTTGTGTGAAGTGTGTGTTGAATGATGTGCAATATTTTTCCTGAGGAGTGAGGGATGTGCCAGGAGGTGGGGTACTGACTTTACCTGGGTGGGAGGGATGGAGTTTATGGAGGGACCAAGAATTGTTTGGGGGCGGCTGTTGGAGGGAGTCTAGGAGCAGACTAGGTAGTATTGGAATTTGTCCTGTTTTATTAGCTTTTTGACTCTATTAAGTATGTTCTAGGAATTTTCCCAAATGTCTAGTTGGGGGGGTCTTGGCCTTTGGCGCCCAGTGCTCCCAGGCTTTCATCCCTGTTTTCATTTCTGACTTAGTGGTTTTCTGTAGCCATGGTAGGGATTTGTGCTTTGATTCTGGAAAGTCTTATGGGGCATGGTACTTAAGGATGCTCAGAATGTAGTATTAAAAACTAACTGCTACACAAGACTGAGGTACTCTTAGAGGATGCCAAAGCCAAGACTCTTTTGAGGGATGAGATGAATGTGAGTGGGTTAAAGCTTCTAGTTTTAATGATTTGACAGTAGATGACAGGTTTAGCCATAGGTATTTTTGAGCAGGAATGTTGGGGAGGATCGCCAAGGCTATCTTTTGATAAGCAGCCTGTTATATATGACTGGGGGGCTCTTACTGACTAGTATCCAGTCCAGGGTAGTGTGCTTGCTGGAGCTCTTTATTTTATCCTGGTTGCTTAATTGGACTAGGCTAAGGAAGCCATGAAGGTTTACATGATGGGCTGGATGCATAAGGAACAGGGATTGCCAGTCATTATTGAAATCACCTAAAATCGCAGTTTCTTGGGAGATGGTGGGCAGACCAGCTGAGGAGGTTTTCTAGTGGAGAGATGTTTTGGCCAGGTGGAAGCAGCATCCACCATATGATGGTTTTGTTTCGGTTTATTTTGAGGTTGGCATATATTATTTCTTCATTGCCTATTTGTGGAGCTTGATGATTTTAAGATCTGATGTTTAGATGCTGCTTAAATATAGCTACACCCCATTCTCTGTTTAGCCAGTTCACTCTTAGTATGCCATAACCTGTAGGGAGATTGCTCACTGGTAATGTGTGAGGTTTTAGCCAGGTTTCTGTCAGATGACCATATCTGGGGAGTACAAGTCTATGGTGGCATGGAGTTCATGGACTTGCTGGATATACTTCACATTTTAGGCTTAGTAGAAGGAATACTGGCTTTCTATTGGCTGTAATATGGGAGAAGTTGTGGTTTCTAGTCTGATTATGAGGATTGGGGTTGGAGATGGTAGGGCCTGGCCAGTGGATATCTCCACTTAGGGCTAGCTATGCACAGTTATTAGTTTTCTCAGTTTTGAATGTGTTTGTTTATAAGGGAAACTTTTATGATTGTGCCCTGTGGGTAATAGGTATGGTGGGAGGCTATGTTAAGTTTGTAGAGATGCTTTATGTTGTGAGTAATATAGTTGGTAGAGTATGTGGGGTGCATAGGGATGTTTCTTTGAGTTGGTGGGAGGAGCTGAGTGTGGGTGAGACATGAGGCGGAGGCACACTGGTAGTGGTTGAGTGCGGGATGATGGAGCTGGTAGGATGTAAGATATGCAAGGATGCAGGAGCATAGGTAAGGTATGCTTTGCATGTTAGCTGAGGAGGATAGTAGTGGAAGATGGAGGAGGTAGTGCTGGGTTAGCTGTGGTTGGCTACTGGAAGATGGGAGGCTTAGAGTGTAATAAAGGTGGGACCACTGGGGCTGGAGAAATAGGGGCAGCAGGGGAGCTGGCCGGTAGAGACCCTGTTATTGCTCTTATGAGGGCTGGTTAACTGTGCCAGAGCAAAACTGGATAAATGAACATATGATAGTGACAAGGGTGGCTGTTTTAAAAATGGTGCCTGACACAGGTAACATTTATTAACTTTGGGATTGTCTAAGGTAATAAACAGGAAGGGACGGAGAATACAAGGTGAGCAGGCAGTTCTTTTGTACTGCTGCTAATGACAAAAGCAAAGACAAGTTTGTTTAAGAAACAATCAGAATTGACCACAAGGACTGCCTTGAAACTGTGGGCAATTTCTTAACTATTTCCCTCAGGTAGGTGGCTAAACAGGGCTAACCTTTGCATCAAAGTAGGGCTACTGTGGTCTCAGTTTAAATTAACAAACACACAGTATTGATCAGTTATGTATACTATTTACAATAGTAGGAATAAGAGAGAAAAGGAAGATGAGTGTGTGTGTGTGTGTGTGTGTGTGTGTGTGTGTGTGTGTGTGTGTGTGTGTGTGTGTGTGTGTGTGTGTGTGGGTGGGGGGTGTTGCTTACAAGCCAAAGCAGAGTGCTTCCAGGGAAAAAAATATTGCCCAGCCAGGACACATAATTAAAAGTTAACTTTGCTGTTTGGCAGACAATTCAGACCCGGACTTTTCTTATATAAGAATGATAAAGGTACTCACAGTTGAATACTTCTAAAGAGTGGTGTTAGTCTAGAAAAAGAGTACAGAGGAAGAGTAAGCACTTTGATATGGTAAAGATACATTAGAAAGATTGGAAAAACAAACTGAGCAAATAGCCACTGTGGCTATGCAGGAAAATGTCCTGAACCAACTACTTTAAGTATATGCAGATGCTGAGCCTAATTGGAAAATAACATTCGTTAGGAAAACCCCAACACAGTCATGCAGTCACAGATAAAATATAATGAAAGCAGCACTCTGTCGAGGTTGTTCAATGGATCTGTCCACCAGTAACAGCACAATTATATAGAAATAATTAGACACCAGTATGAGCTGTTCCCCTACAAACTAACAAGCACAAAGTTTTTAAAATTTCAGTGCACAGTAAACCCAAAATAAAACATAAATCG